>NW_028227846.1:0-66107 GCF_978045245.1 Mus caroli | reverse complement strand
AAAATCATACTGTAGTACCTAGAATATGGTGAGAAACACTGAAAAAGTCTTAACGTGAGAAAATCACACAGTAGGACCTGGAATATGGTGAGAAACCCTGAAATATTTGAAAAATAAGAAAATCAAACTTGTAGTACCTGCAATATGGTGAGAAACCCTGAAAAAGTCGAAAAATGAGAAAATCACACTGTTCGACTTGGAATAAGATGAGAAACCGTGAAAATTTTAAAAAATGAGAAAAATACACTGTAGTAGATGGAACATGGTGAGAAACCCTGCAAAAGTCGAAAAATAAGAAATTCACACTTGTAGGACCTGCAATATGGTGAGAATCCCTGAAAAACTCGAAAAATGAGAAAATCACACTCTAGGACTTGGAATATGATGAGAAACCCTGAAAAAGTCGAAAAATGAGAAAATCACACAGTAGGACCTGCAATATGGTGAGAAACCCTGAAACAGTCGAAAAATAAGAAATTCAAACTTGTAGTACCTGCAATATGGTGAGAAACCCTGAAAAATTCGAAAAATGAGAAAATCACACTGTAGGACTTGGAATAAGATGAGAAATCATGAAAAAGTCAAAAAATGAGAGAAATACACTGTAGGAGCTGGAATATGGTGAGAAACCCCGAAAAAGTCGAAAAATCAGAAAATTACACTTGTAGGACCACCAATATGGTGAGAAACACTGAAAAAGTCGAAAAATGAGAAAAATCACACTGTAGTATATGGATAATGGTGATATAATCTGAAGAAGTCAAAAAATTAGAAAAATCACACTCTAGGACTTGGAATAAGATGAGAAACCCCGAAAAGTCAAAAAATGAGAAAATCACACTGTAGGACTTGGAATATGATGAGAAACCCTGAAAAAGTCAAAAAATGAGAAAATCACACTGTACGACTTGGAATATGGTGAGAAACCCTGAAAAAGTCGAAAAATGAGAAAATCACGCTGTAGGACCAGGAATATTGTGAGAAAACGTGAAAAAGTCTAAAAATGAGAAAAATACACTGTAGGAGCTGGAATATGGTGAGAAAACCTGATAAAGTCGAAAAATAAGAAACTCACACTTGTTTGACCTCCAATATGGTTAGAAACCCTGAAAAAGTCTTAAAATGAGAAAATCACACTGTAGGACCTGGAATATGGTGAGAAACACTGAAAAAGTCAAAAAATGAGAAAATCACACTTTAGGACTTGGAATATGATGAGAAACCCATAAAAGTCAAAAAATGAGAAAATCACGCTGTAGGGTTGGAATATGGTGAGAAAAACTGAAAAAGTCGAAAAAAGAAAAAAATCACGCATTAGGAGCGGCAATTTGGTGAGAAACACTGAAAAAGGCTTAAAATGAGAAAATCACACTGTAGGACCTGGAATATGGTGAGAAACCCTGAAAAAGTAAAAAAATGAGAAAAATCACACTGTAATACATGGAGTAAGTGGAGAAACTCTGAAAGAGTCAACAAATTAGAAAAATAACACTCTAGGACATGGAATAAGATGAGAAACCCTGAAAAAGTCAAAAAATGAGAAAATCACACTGTAGGACTTGGAATATGATGAGAAACCCTAAAAAAGTCGAAAAATGAGAAAATCACACTGTAGGACTTGGAATATGGTGAGGAACCCTGAAAAAGTCGAAAAATAAGAAAATCATGCAGTAGGACCTGGAATATGGTGAGAAACCCTGAAAAAGTCTTAAAATGAGAAAATCACACTGTAGGACCTGGAATATGGTGAGAAACCCTGAAAAAGTCAAAAAAAGAGAAAAACACACTCTAGGACTTGGAATATGATGAGAAACCCTGAAAAAGTAAAAAAATGAGAAAATCACACTGTAGGACCTGGAATATGGTGAGAAACCCTGAAAAAGTCAAAAAAAGAGAAAAACACACTCTAGGACTTGGAATATGATGAGAAACCCTGAAAAAGTAAAAAAATGAGAAAATCACACTGTAGGATCTGGAATATGGTGAGAAACCCTGAAAAAGTCAAAAAATGAGAAAATCAAAGTGTAGGTCCTGGAATAAGGTGAGAAACCCTGAAAAAGTCCAAAACTGAGAAAAATCACACTGTAATACATGGAATAAGTGGAGAAACTCTGAAAGAGTCGACAAATTAGAAAAATAACACTCTAGGACATGGAATAATATGAGAAACCCTGAAAAAGTCAAAAAATGAGAAAATCACACTGTAGGACTTGGAATATGATGAGAAACCCTAAAAAGTCGAAAAATGAGAAAATCACACTGTAGGACCTGGAATATGGTGAGAAACCCTGAAAAAGTCAAAAAATGAGAAAATCATGCAGTAGGACCTGGAATATGGTGAGAAACCCTGAAAAAGTCTTAAAATGAGAAAATCACACTGTAGGACCTGGAATATGGTGAGAAATCCTGAAAAAGTCAAAAAAAGAGAAAAACACACTCTAGGACTTGGAATATGATGAGAACCCCTGAAAAAGTAAAAAATGAGAAAATCACACTGTAGGACCTGGAATATGGTGAGAAACCCTGAAAAAGTCAAAAAAAGAGAAAAACACACTCTAGGACTTGGAATATGATGAGAAACCCTGAAAAAGTAAAAAAATGAGAAAATCACACTGTAGGACCTGGAATATGGTGAGAAATCCTGAAAAAGTCAAAAAATGAGAAAATCAAACTGTAGGACTTGGAGTAAGATGAGAAACCCATAAAAGTCAAAAAATGAGAAAGTCACACTGTAGGACCTGGAATATGGTGAGAAACCCTGAAAAAGTCGAAAAATGAGAAAATCATGCAGTAGGACCTGGAATATGGTGAGAAACCCTGAAAAAGTCAAAAAATGAGAAAATCACACAGTAGGACCTGCAATAAGGTGAGAAACCCTGAAAAAGTTGAAAAATGAGAAAATCACACTGTAGGACTTGGAATAAGATGAGAAACCGTGAAAAAGACAAAAAATTACAAAAATACACTGTAGGAGCTGGAATATGGTGAGAAACCCTGAAAAAGTCCAACAATAAGAAATTCACACTTGTAGGACCTGCAATATGGTGAGAAACCCATAAAAGTCAAAAAATGAGAAAATCACACTGTAGGACTTGGAGTAAGATGAGAAACCCTGAAAAAGTCAAAAAATGAGAAAATCACCATATAGGACTTGAAATATGGTGAGAAACCCTGAAAAAGTAAAAAATGAGCAAAATATGCAGTAGGACCTGGAATATGGTGAGAAACACTGAAAAAGTCTTAACATGAGAACAATCATACTGTAGGACCTGGAATATGGTCAGAAACACTGAAAATGTCTAAAAATGAGAAAATCACACATTAGGACCTGGAATATGGTGATAAACTCTGAAAAAGTCAAAACAATGAGAAAATTACAGTGTAGGACCTGGAATATTTTTTGAGAAACCCTGAAAAAGTCCGAAAAAGAGAAAATCACACTCTAGGACTTGGAATAGGATGAGAAAACCTGAAAAAGTCAAAAAATGAGAAAATCAAACTGTAGGTGCTGGAATAAGGTGAGAAACCCTGAAAAAGTCCAAAACTGAGAAAAATCACACTGTAATACATGGAATAAGTGGAGAAACTCTGAAAGAGTCGACAAATTAGAAAAATAACACTCTAGGACATGGAATAATATGAGAAACCCTGAAAAAGTCAAAAAAGGAGAAAATCACACTGTAGGACTTGGAATATGATGAGAAACCCTAAAAAGTCGAAAAATGAGAAAATCACACTGTAGGACCTGGAATATGGTGAGAAACCCTGAAAAAGTCAAAAAATGAGAAAATCATGCAGTAGGACCTGGAATATGGTGAGAAACCCTGAAAAAGTCTTAAAATGAGAAAATCACACTGTAGGACCTGGAATATGGTGAGAAACCCTGAAAAAGTCAAAAAAAGAGAAAAACACACTCTAGGACTTGGAATATGATGAGAAACCCTGAAAAAGTCAAAAAATGAGAAAATCACACTGTAGGACCTGGAATATGGTGAGAAACCCTGAAAAAGTCAAAAAAAGAGAAAAACACACTCTAGGACTTGGAATATGATGAGAAACCCTGAAAAAGTAAAAAAATGAGAAAATCACACTGTAGGACCTGGAATATGGTGAGAAACCCTGAAAAAGTCAAAAAATGAGAAAATCAAACTGTAGGTCCTGGAATAAGGTGAGAAACCCTGAAAAAGTCCAAAACTGAGAAAAATCACACTGTAATACATGGAATAAGTGGAGAAACTCTGAAAGAGTCGACAAATTAGAAAAATAACACTCTAGGACATGGAATAATATGAGAAACCCTGAAAAAGTCAAAAAATGAGAAAATCACACTGTACGACTTGGAATATGGTGAGAAACCCTGAAAAAGTCGAAAAATGAGAAAATCATGCAGTAGGACCTGGAATATGGTGAGAAACCCTGAAAAAGTCAAAAAATGAGAAAATCACACAGTAGGACCTGCAATATGGTGAGAAACCCTGAAAAAGTTGAAAAATGAGAAAATCACACTGTAGGACTTGGAATAAGATGAGAAACCGTGAAAAAGACAAAAAATGACAAAAATACACTGTAGGAGCTGGAATATGGTGAGAAACCCTGAAAAAGTCCAACAATAAGAAATTCACACTTGTAGGACCTGCAATATGGTGAGAAACCCATAAAAGTCAAAAAATGAGAAAATCACACTGTAGGACTTGGAGTAAGATGAGAAACCCTGAAAAAGTCAAAAAATGAGAAAATCACCATATAGGACTTGAAATATGGTGAGAAACCCTGAAAAAGTAAAAAATGAGCAAAATATGCAGTAGGACCTGGAATATGGTGAGAAACACTGAAAAAGTCTTAACGTGAGAACAATCATACTGTAGGACCTGGAATATGGTCAGAAACACTGAAAATGTCTAAAAATGAGAAAATCACACATTAGGACCTGGAATATGGTGATAAACTCTGAAAAAGTCAAAAAAATGAGAAAATTACAGTGTAGGACCTGGAATATTTTTTGAGAAACCCTGAAAAAGTCCGAAAAAGAGAAAATCACACTCTAGGACTTGGAATAGGATGAGAAAACCTGAAAAAGTCAAAAAATGAGAAAATCACACTGTAGTACCTAGAATATGGTGAGAAACACTGAAAAAGTCTTAACGTGAGAAAATCACACAGTAGGACCTGGAATATGGTGAGAAACCCTGAAATATTTGAAAAATAAGAAAATCAAACTTGTAGTACCTGCAATATGGTGAGAAACCCTGAAAAAGTCGAAAAATGAGAAAATCACACTGTTCGACTTGGAATAAGATGAGAAACCGTGAAAATTTTAAAAAATGAGAAAAATACACTGTAGTAGATGGAACATGGTGAGAAACCCTGCAAAAGTCGAAAAATAAGAAATTCACACTTGTAGGACCTGTAATATGGTGAGAATCCCTGAAAAACTCGAAAAATGAGAAAATCACACTCTAGGACTTGGAATATGATGAGAAACCCTGAAAAAGTCGAAAAATGAGAAAATCAAACAGTAGGACCTGGATTATGGTGAGAAACCCTGAAACAGTCGAAAAATAAGAAATTCAAACTTGTAGTACCTGCAATATGGTGAGAAACCCTGAAAAATTCAAAAAATGAGAAAATCACACTGTAGGACTTGGAATAAGATGAGAAATCATGAAAAAGTCAAAAAATGAGAGAAATACACTGTAGGAGCTGGAATATGGTGAGAAACCCCGAAAAAGTCGAAAAATAAGAAAATTACACTTGTAGGACCACCAATATGGTGAGAAACCCTGAAAAAGTCGAAAAATGAGAAAATCACACACTAGGACCCAGAATATGGTGAGAAACCCTGAAAAAGTTGAAAAATGAGAATATCAAACTGTAGGACCTGGAATATGGTGAGAAACACTGAAAAAGTCAAAAAATGAGAAAATCACACTTTAGGACATGGAATATGATGAGAAACCCTGAAAAAGTAAAAAAATGAGAAAAATCACACTGTAATACATGGAGTAAGTGGAGAAACTCTGAAAGAGTCAACAAATTAGAAAAATAACACTCTAGGACATGGAATAAGATGAGAAACCCTGAAAAAGTCAAAAAATGAGAAAATCACAGTGTAGGACTTGGAATATGATGAGAAACCCTAAAAAAGTCGAAAAATGAGAAAATCACACTGTAGGACTTGGAATATGGTGAGAAACCCTGAAAAAGTCGAAAAATGAGAAAATCATGCAGTAGGGCCTGGAATATGGTGAGAAACCCTGAAAAAGTCAAAAAATGAGAAAATCACACAGTAGGACCTGCAATATGGTGAGAAACCCTGAAAAAGTTGAAAAATGAGAAAATCACACTGTAGGACTTGGAATATGATGAGAAACCCTGAAAAAGTCAAAAAATGAGAAAATCACACTGTACGACTTGGAATATGGTGAGAAACCCTGAAAAAGTCGAAAAATGAGAAAATCATGCAGTAGGACCTGGAATATGGTGAGAAACCCTGAAAAAGTCGAAAAATGAGAAAATCACACTGTTCGACTTTGAATAAGATGAGAGACCGTGAAAATTTTAAAAAATGAGAAAAATACACTGTAGTAGCTGGAACATGGTGAGAAACCCTGCAAAAGTCGAAAAATAAGAAATTCACACTTTTAGGACCTGCAATATGGTGAGAATCCCTGAAAAAGTCGAAAAATGAGAAAATCACACTCTAGGAATTGGAATATGATGAGAAACCCTGAAAAAGTCGAAAAATGATAAAATCACACAGTAGGACCTGCAATATGGTGAGAAACCCTGAAACAGTCAAAAAATAAGAAAATCAAACTTGTAGTACCTGCAATATGGTGAGAAAACCTGAAAAAAGAAAGAAAGAAAGAAAGAAAGAAAGAAAGAAAGAAAGAAAGAAAGAAAGAAAGAAAGAAAGAAAGAAACCAAGGAGAATAAAAAGTTTTTATAAAAGTTTTATAAAAAGTGTTAAAGTTTTTAAAAATTAAAAAAAAAATTACCAGATCACCATCAAGCACACACAGCATTGGCTGTCTTCAGGTGTATCCTTTCAGCCTCCGAAACAAAAAGCAATGGCTGTCTGTCTTCAGGTGTATCCTATTCTCGAGTCTTACTTCCAACCTGAGTGCTGGGCTGAGCTGCCTCATTATGTAATTGTAAACCTTCCGTGGTTTGTCTTTTCCATTTCTAAGACTAACAGGCCTTTTTCTATTTAGAGAATATGCTCATGACTGTCCTTTAGATATAGTAAATATAACTGTTGCTCATAAAACTTGTTTTCTAGGAATTTTTAAAGGGCAATGGCAGAGTTTATTTATAAAAAATATTTTGCATTTATTTATTTGTGTGAGTGATGAAGCTCAGGTCTTCAAACTCGTCAGGAGTTATGATTACCTCCCCTCTCTCTCACCCCCTCTTTCTCCTCTCTCTCAATGATCAATTTTATTTTTAGTGTAAGAATGTTTTGCATGTGTATGCTGTGCCCACAGACTCCAGAACAGAGTATTAGATCCCCTGGAACTGGAGATGGGCCACCATATATATATACTGGTAATTGAGCCCAGGTTCTCTGGAAGAGGAGACAATGCTCTTAATTGTTGAGTCCTCTCTGTAGCCACATCTTTCATTCTTTTTTTTTTTTGAGTATATGTGAGGCTGTGTTTATATACATCATATGCAGACAATAAGAATGATTTAGATTCTTCAGCATCTGACACACTCTTCTGGAGTGTCTGAACATAGCTACAGCATACTTAAATATAATAAATAAATAAATCTTTAAAAAGAAAAGGAAAAGTAAAAAAGAAAGAACAGGCCTGCCATATGCATGTTCATAGAGGAAAATGGAAGAGACCCCAATCTAACCTCAGCAGGGTGCTTCCTTCTGGATGGTAGCTCACAGTTTCATCCCAGCAAGACAGGCAAATCACTGACTTCAAGGACAGTAAGGTTCAGGACAGCCAAGGTTAGGAAGGAAAAGGGTCTATGTTGAGAATACAAACCGACAAAACAACAACTAGGAAAAAGAAGTGACAATGTAACTTGGGGTAGGGTACCAACAAGAGAAAGCTTTCTGTTACCACTTACAAACACCAGTAGCCTTGCACCCTTCTGCCCAGGTCCCTGCCTTCCTTTCTAGGCATTCTAAGGATGCCAGGGGGTGGGGGAATCCAGATTAACTTTTTTAATATCAAAGACTTGGTCTTCGATGTCTATAGGAAGCCCTTCTCAGTGCCTTTAACTACCACTGAACTTTCAGGGCTGTGACTCAACTGTAACAAGGAACAGGGCTAAGAACCTGCAGCCTTTGAAAACAACTATTTTTTTAAAGTGGGGGACACAAATCAGCAGTAGAAGCCCTCAGGTTCAGCCATAATACTTGTTAGGGAAAGAGCCTCAATGTCCGGAGCTGAGGTCTCATGGGTGAACTGCTTCAAGCTCTGAGTATCATTGAAAGAAAGAAAAGATATCATGTGGTTGCTTAATTTATTTATTTTATTATTTCTATTTTTTGTTTTCTTTTGTTTTGTTTTAGAAAAGGCCTCAGTCTGTAGCTATGGCTGACCTAGGACAGACTACATGTGTTAATTAGGGTTTCACAGCTGAGAAACAGACCATACCTATGTAAGACTTAGAAAACCCAACAGTCAGTGGTGGCTCGAGCTCTTAATGAGAGCACTCTGGAGGCAGAGGCAGTCAGTTTCTGAGTTTGAGGCCAGCCTGGTTAAAGACAGGGATAGGCAGGGCTAGGCAAGGCAGGGCTAGGCTAGGCAAGGGGCTAGGCTAGGCTAGGCAAGAGGCTAGGCTAGGCTAGGAAAGGGGCTAGGCTAGGCTAGGCTAGGCAAGGGGCTAGGCAAGACAGAAAGACAAGTATGGCAGGCCTGGTGGTTTTTCTTTCTTTCTTATCCCTTTTAAAAATGTTTATTTATTTATTTATTTATTTATTTATTTATTTATTTATTTATTTATTAGATATAAGTACACTGTAGCTGTCTTCAGACACTCCAGAAGAGAGTGTCAGATTCTGGAGAATCTAAATCCCTCTTATGGGCCTCATATGATGTACATAAACACAGCCTCACATATACTTCTAAAAATTTAAAGATGTGTGGGGCCACTGAACGGGCTCAACAATTAACAGCATTGTCTCCTCTTCCAGAGAACCTGGGAACAACTACCAGCCACTATATGGTGGCCCATTTCCAGTTCCAGGGGATCAGACAGACAGACAGACAAACAGTCAAGGATGGCAGGCCTGCCTGGTTTTTCTTTCTTTCTTATCCTTTTTAAAAAAATGTTTATTTATTTATTTATGTATTTATTATATATAAGTACACTGTAGCTGTCTTCAGACACTCCAGAAGAGGGTGTCAGATTCTGGAGAATCTAAATCCCTCTTATGGTCTCCATATGATGTACATAAACACAGCCTCACATACATTTCTAAAAATTTAAAGATGTGTGGGGCCACTGAAAGGGCTCAATAATTAACAGCATTGTCTCCTCTTCCAGAGAACCTGGGATGAACTACCAGCAACTATATGGTGGCCCATCTCCAGTTCCAGGGGATCAGACAGAGAGACAGACATACACACAGATAGATATAAGGATGGAGGCCTGCCTGGTCTTTCTTTCTTTCTTATTCTTTTAAGAAATGTTTATTTATTTATTTATGTATTTATTAGATATGGGTACACTGTAGCTGTCTTCAGACACTCCATTAGAGTGTGTCAGATTCTGGAGAATCTATATCCCTCTTATGGTCTGCATATGATGTACATAAACACAGCCTCACATATACTTCTCAAAATTTAAAGATGGATGGAGCCACTCAAATGGCTCAACAATTAACAGCATTGTCTCCTCTTCCAAGAACCTGTGATCAACTATCAGACACTATTGTGGCCCATCTCCAGTTCCAGAAGATCAGACAGACAGACAGACAGACAGACAGACAGACAGAGATAAGGATGGCAGGCCTGCCTGGTCTTTCTTTTTTTCTTATCATTTTTTAAAAAATGTTTATTTATTTATTTATTTATTTATTTATTTATTTATTTATTTATGTATGTATTTATTAGATATAAGTACACTGTAGCTGTCTTCAGACACTCCAGAAGAGGGTGTAGGATTCTGGAGAATCTAAATCCCTCTTATGGTCTGCATATGATGTACATAAACACAGCCTCACATATACTTCTAAAAATTTAAAGATGTGTGGGGCCACTGAAAGGGCTCAACAATTAACAGCATTGTCTCCTCTTCCAGAGAACCTGGGATAAACTACCAGCAACTATATGGTGGCCCATCTCCAGTTCCAGGGGATCAGACAGACAGACAGAGATAAGGATGGCAGGCCTGCCTGGTCTTTCTCTCTTTCTTATCTTTGTAAAAAAATGTTTATTTATTTATTTATTTATTTACGTATGTATTTATTAGATATAAGTACACTGTAGCTGTCTTCAGACACTCCAGAAGAGGGTGTCAGATTCTGGAGAATATAAATCCCTCTTATGGTCTGCATATGATGGACATAAACACAGATTCACATACACTTCTAAAAATTTCAAGATGGGTGGGGCCACTCAAAGGGCTCAACAATTAACAGCATTGTCTCTTCTTCCAGAGAACCTGGGATCAACTACCAGCAACTATATGGTGGCCCATCTCCTGTTCCAGGGGAACAGACAGACAGACAGACAGACAGAGATAAGTAGGGCAGGTCTGCCTGGTCTTTCTTTCTTTCTTATCCTTTTCAAATAATATTTATTTATTTATATATTTATTTATTTATTTATTTATGTATTTATTAGATATAAGTACACTGTAGTTGTCTTCAGACACTCCAGAAGAGGGTGTCAGATTCTGCAGAATCTAAATCCCTCTTATGGTCTACATATGATGTACATAAACACAGCCTAACATATACTTCTAAAAATTTAAAGATAGGTGGAGCCACTGAAAGGGCTCAACAATTAACAGCATTGTCTCCTCTTCCAGAGAACCTGGGATCAACTAACAGCAACTATATGGTGGCCCATCTCCAGTTCCAAGGGATCAGACAGACAGACAGACAGATTGACAGAGTTAAGGATGGCAGGCCTGCCTGGTCTTTCTTTCTTTCATATCCTTTTAAAAAATGTTTATTTATTTATTTATATGTTTATTAGATATAAGTACACTGTAGCCGTCTTCAGACACTCCAGAAGAAGGTGTCAGATTCTGAAGAATCTAAATCCCTCTTATGGTCTGCATATGATGTACATAAACACAGCCTCACATTTACTTCTTAAAATTTAAAGGTGGGGGGGGGCCACTGAAAGGGCTCAGTAATTAACAGCATTGTCTCCTCTTCCAGAGAACCTGGGATCAACTAGCTGCAACTATATGGTGGCCCATCTCCACTCCCAGGGGATCAGACAGACAGACAGACAGACAAGGATAAGGATGGCAGGCCTGCCTGGTCTTTCTTTCTTTCTTATCCTTTTTAAAAAATGTTTATTTATTTATGTATTTATTAGATATAAGAACACTATAGCTGTCTTCAGACACTCCAGAAGAGGGTGTCAGATTCTGGAGAATCTAAATCCCTCTTATGGTCTGCATATGATGTACATAAACACAGCCTCACATATAGTACTAAAAATTTAAAGACGGGTGGGGCCACTGAAAGCGCTCAACAATTAACAGCATTGTCATCTCTTCCAGAGAACCTGGGATCAACTACCAGCACCTATATGGTGGCCCATCTCCAGTTCCAGGGGATCAGAACGACAGACAGACAGACAGACAGACAGAGAAAAGGATGGCAGGCTGCCTGGTCTTTCTTTCTTTCTTATCTGGTTTAAATAATGTTTATTTATTTATTTATTCATTTATTTATTTATTTATTAGATATAAGTACACTGTTGCTGTCTTCAGACACTCCAGAAGAGGGTGTCAGATGCTGGAGAATCTAAATCCCTCTTATGGTCTGCATATGATGTACATAAACACAGCCTCACATATACTTCTAAATATTTAAAGAAGTGTGGGGCCACTGAAAGGGCTCAACAATTAACAGCATTGTCTCCTCTTCCAGAGAACCTTGGATCAAGTACCAGCAACTATATGGTGGCCCATCTCCAGTACCAGGGGATCAGACAGACAGACAGACAGACAGAGATAAGGATGGCAGGCCTGCCTGGTCTTACTTTCTTTCTTATCCTTTTTAAAAAATGTTTATTTATTTATTTCTTTATTTATTTATGTATTTATTATATATAAGTACACTGTAGCTGTCTTCAGACACTCCAGTAGATGGTGTCAGATTCTGGAGAATCTAAATCCTCTTATAATCTGAATATGATGTACATAAACACAGCCTCACATATACTTCTAAATATTTAAAGAAGTGTGGGGCCACTGAAAGGGCTCAACAATTAACAGCATTGTCTCCTCTTCCAGAGAACCTGGGATAAACTACCAGCAACACTATGGTGGCCCATCTCCAGTTCCAGGGGATCAGACAGACAGACAGACAGACAGAGATAAGGGCGGCAGGCCTGCCTGGTCTTTCTTACTTTCTTATCATTTTTAAAAAATGTTTATTTATTTATTTATTTATTTATTTATTTATTTATTTGTTTATTTGTTTATGTATTTATTAGATATAAGTACACTGTAGCTGTCTTCAGACACTCCAGAAGAGGGTGTCAGATTCTAGAGAATCTAAATCCCTCTTATGGTGTGCATATGATGTACATAAACACAGCCTCACATTTTCTTCTAAAAATTTAAAGATGGGTGGGGCCCCAGAAATGGCTCAACAATTAACAGCATTGCCTCTTCTTCCAGAGAACCTTGGATAAACTACCAGCAACTATATGGTGGCCCATCACCAGTTGCAGGGTATCAGACAGCCAGACAGAGAGACAGAGATAAGGAACGGAGGCCTGCCTGGTCTTCCTTTCTTTCTTATACTTTTAAAAAAATGTTTGTTTATTTATTTATTTATTTATTTATTTATTTATTAGATATAAGTACACTGTAGCTGACTTCAGACACTCTAGAAGAGGGTGTCATCTTCTGGAGAATCTAAATCCCTCTTATGGTCTGCATATGATGTACATAAACACAGCCTCACATATACTTCTAAAAATTTAAAGATGGGTGGGCCCAATGAAAGGGCTCAACAATTAACAGCATTGTCTCCTCTTCCAGAGAACGTGGGATCAACTACCAGCAACTATATGGTGGCCCATCTCAAGTTGCAGGGGATCAGACAGACAGACAGACAGACAGAGATAAGGATGGCAGTCCTGCCTGATTTTTCTTTCTTTCTTATCCTTTTAAAAAATGTTTATTTATTTATTTATTCATTTATTCATTTATTTATTTATGTATTTATTATATATATGTACACTGTAGCTGTCTTCAGACTCTCCAGAAGAGGGTGTCAGATTCTGGAGAATCTATATCCCTCTTATGGTCTGCATATGATGTACATAAACACAGCCTCACATATACTTTAAAAAATTTAAAGATGGGTGGGGCCACTGAAAGGGCTCAACAATTAACAGCATTGTCTCCTCTTCCAGAGGACCTGGGATCAACTACCAGCAGCTATATTGTGGCCCATCTCCAGTTCCAGGGGATCTGACAGACATACATACAGACAGACAGACATGGATTGCAGGACTGCCTGGTTTTTCTTTCTTTCTTATACATTTTAAAATATTTTATTTATTTATATATGTATTTATTAGATATAAGTACACTGTAGCTGTCTTCAGACACTTCAGAAGAGGGTGTCATATTCTGGAGAATCTAAATCCCTCTTATGTTCTGCATATGATGTACATAAACACAGCCTCACATATACTTCTAAAAATTTAAAGATGTGTGGGGCCACTGAAACGGCTCAACAATTAACAGCATTGTCTCCTCTACCAGAGAACCTGGGATCAAATACCAGCAACTATATGGTGGCCCATCTCCAGTTCCAGGGGATCAGGCAGACAAAGAGACAGACAGACAAGGGTGGCAGGCCTCCCTGGTTTTTCTTTCTTTCTTATCGTTTTTAAAAAATATTTATTTATTTATTTATTTTTGTATTTATTAGATATAAGTACACTGTAGCTGTCTTCAGACACTCCAGAAGAGGGTGTCAGATTCTGGAGAATATAAATCCCTCTTATGGTCTGCATATGATGGTCATAAACACAGCCTCATATTTTCTTCTAAAAATTTAAAGATGGGTGGGGCCCCAGAAATGGCTCAACAATTAACAGCATTGCCTCTTCTTCCAGAGAACCTTGGCAAACTACCAGCAACTATATGGTGGCCCATCTCCAGTTCCAGGGTATCAGACAGTCAGACAGAGAGACAGAGATAAGGAAAGGAGGCCTGCCTGGTCTTTCTTTCTTTCTTATACTTTAAAAAAAAATGTTTATTTATTTATTTATTTATTTATTTATTTATTTATGTATTTATTAGATATAAGTACACTGTAGCTGTCTTCAGACACTCTAGAAGAGGGTGTCATCTTCTGGAGAATCTAAATCCCTCTTATGGTCTGTATATGATGTACATAAACACAGCCTCACATATACTTCTAAATATTTAAAGATGGGTGGGCCCACTGAAAGGGCTCAACAATTAAAACCATTGTCTCCTCTTCCAGAGAACGTGGGATCAACTACCAGCAACTATATGGTGGCCCATTTCAAGTTGCAGGGTATCAGGCAGACAAAGAGACAGACAGTCAAGGGTGGCAGGCCTCCCTGGTTTTTCTTTCTTTCTTATCCTTTTTAAAAAATGTTTATTTATTTACTTATGTATTTATTAGATATAAGTACACTGTAGCTGTCTTCAGACACTCCAGAACAGGGTGTCAGATTCTGGATAATATAAATCCCTCTTATGGTCTGCATATGATGGACATAAACACAGATTCACATACACTTCTAAAAATTTAAAGATGGGTGGGGCCACTGAAAGGGATCAACAATTAACAGCATTGTCTCTTCTTCCAGATAACCTGGGATCAACTACCAGCAACTATATGGTGGCCCATCTCAAGTTCCAGGGGATCAGACAGACAGACAGACAGACAGAGATAAGGATGGCAGGCCTGCCTGGTCTTACTTTCTTTCTTATCCTTTTTAAAAAATGTTTATTTATTTATTTCTTTATTTATTTATGTATTTATTAGATATAAGTACACTGTAGCTGTCTTCAGACACTCCAGTAGAGGGTGTCAGATTCTGGAGAATCTAAATCCTCTTATAATCTGAATATGATGTACATAAACACAGCCTCACATATACTTCTAAATATTTAAAGAAGTGTGGGGCCACTGAAAGGGCTCAACAATTAACAGCATTGTCTCCTCTTCCAGAGAACCTTGGATCAACTACCAGCAACTATATGGTGGCCCATCTCTAGTTCCCGGGGATCAGATAGAGAGACAGACAGACAGACAGAGATATGGATGGCAGGCCTGCCTGGTCTTTCTTTCTTTCTTATCCTTTTTAAAAAATGTTTATTTATTTATGTATTTATTAGATATAAGAACACTGTAGCTGTCTTCAGACACTCCAGAAGAGGGTGTCATATTCTGGAGAATCTAAATCCCTCTTATGGTCTGCATATGATGTACATAAACACGGCCTCACATATAGTACTAAAAATTTAACGATGGGTGGGGCCACTGAAAGCGCTCAACAATTAACAGCATTGTCTCCTCTTCCAGAGAACCTGGGAGCAACTACCAGCACCTATATGGTGGCCCATCTCCAGTTCCAGGGGATCAGAACGACAGACAGACAGACAGACAGAGATAAGGATGGCAGGCCTGCCTGGTCTTTCTTTCTTTCTTATCTGGTTTAAATAATGTTTATTTATTTATTTATTTATTTATTTATTTATTTATTTATTTATGTATTTATTAGATATAAGTACACTGTAGCTGTCTTCAGACACTCCAGAAGAGGGTGTCAGATTCTGATGAATCTAAATCCCTCTTCTGGTCTGCATATGATGTACATAAACACAGCCTCACATACACTTCTAAAAATTTAAAGATGGATAGGGCCACTGATAGGGCTCAACAATTATCACTATTGTCTCCTCTTCCAGAGAACCTGGGATCAACTACCAGCAACTATATGGTAGCCCATCTCCAGTTCCAGGGGATCAGACAGACAGACAGATAGACAGAGATAAGGATGGCAGGCCTGCCTGGTCTTACATTCTTTCTTATCCTTTTAAAAAAATGTTTATTTATTTATTTATTTATTTATGTATTTATTATATATAAGTACACTGTAGCTGTCTTCAGACACTCCAGTAGAGGGTGTCAGATTCTGGAGAATCTAAATCCTCTTATAATCTGAATATGATGTACATAAACACAGCCTCACATATACTTCTAAATATTTAAAGAAGTGTGGGGCCACTGAAAGGGCTCAACAATTAACAGCATTGTCTCCTCTTCAGAGAACCTGGGATAAACTACCAGCAACACTATGGTGGCCCATCTCCAGTTCCAGGGGATCAGACAGACAGACAGACAGACAGACAGAGATAAGGGCGGCAGGCCTGCCTGGTTTTTCTTACTTTCTTATGCTTTTTAAAAAATGTTTATTTATTTATTTATTTATTTATTTATTCATTTGTTTATTTATTTATGTATTTATTAGATATAAGTACACTGTAGCTGTCTTCAGACACTCCAGAAGAGGGTGTCAGATTCTAGAGAATCTAAATCCCTCTTATGGTCTGCATATGATGTACATAAACACAGCCTCACATTTTCTTCTAAAAATTTAAAGATGGGTGGGGCCCCAGAAATGGCTCAACAATTAACAGCATTGCCTCTTCTTCCAGAGAACCTTGGATAAACTACCAGCAACTATATGGTGGCCCATCACCAGTTCCAGGGTATCAGACAGCCAGACAGAGAGACAGAGATAAGGAAAGGAGGCCTGCCTGGTCTTTCTTTTTTTCTTATACTTTTAAAAAAATGTTTATTTATTTATTTATTTATTTATTTATTTATTTATTTACTTATTTATTTATTAGATATAAGTACACTGTAGCTGACTTCAGACACTCTAGAAGAGGGTGTCATCTTCTGGAGAATCTAAATCCCTCTTGTGGTCTGCATATGATGTACATAAACACAGCCTCACATATACTTCTAAAAATTTAGAGATGGGTGGGCCCACTGAAAGGGCTCAACAATTAACAGCATTGTCTCCTCTTCCAGAGAACGTGGGATCAACTACCAGCAACTATATGGTGGCCCATCTCAAGTTGCAGGGGATCAGACAGACAGACAGACAGACAGAGATAAGGTTGGCAGTCCTGCCTGATTTTTCTTTCTTTCTTATCCTTTTTAAAAATGTTTATTTATTTATTTATTCATTTATTCATTTATTTATTTATTTATGTATTTATTAGATATATGTACACTGTAGCTGTCTTCAGACTCTCCAGAAGAGGGTGTCAGATTCTGGAGAATCTATATCCCTCTTATGGTCTGCATATGATGTACATAAACACAGCCTCACATATACTTCTAAAAATTTAAAGATGGGTGGGGCCACTGAAAGGGCTCAACAATTAACAGCATTGTCTCCTCTTCCAGAGGACCTGGGATCAACTACCAGCAACTATATTGTGGCCCATCTCCAGTTCCAGGGGATCTGACAGACATACATACATACAGACAGACAATGATTGCAGGACTGCCTGGTTTTTCTTTCTTTCTTATACATTTTAAAAATTTTTATTTATTTATATATGTATTTATTAGATATAAGTACACTGTAGCTGTCTTCAGACACTTCAGTAGAGGGTGTCTTATTCTGGAGAATCTAAATCCCTCTTATGGTCTGCATATGATGTACATAAACACAGCCTCACATATACTCTAAAAATTTAAAGATGTGTGGGGCCACTGAAACGGCTCAACAATTAACAGCATTGTCTCCTCTACCAGAGAACCTGGGATCAAATACCAGCAACTATATGGTGGCCCATCTCCAGTTCCAGGGGATCAGGCACACAAAGAGACAGACAGACAAGGGTGGCAGGCCTCCCTGGTTTTTCTTTCTTTCTTATCCTTTTTAAAAAATGTTTATTTATTTATTTATTTATGTATTTATTAGATATAAGTACACTGTAGCTGTCTTCAGACACTCCAGAAGAGGGTGTCAGATTCTGGAGAATATAAATCCCTCTTATGGTCTGCATATGATGGACATAAACACAGCCTCACATTTTCTTCTAAAAATTTAAAGATGGGTGGGGTCCCAGAAATGGCTCAACAATTAACAGCATTGCCTCTTCTTCCAGAGAACCTTGGCAAACTACCAGCAACTATATGGTGGCCCATCTCCAGTTCCAGGGTATCAGACAGTCAGACAGAGACAGAGATAAGGATGGAGGCCTGCCTGGTCTTTCTTTCTTTCTTATACTTTTAAAAAAATGTTTATTTATTTATTTATTTATTTATTTATTTACTTATTTATTTATATATGTATTTATTAGATATAAGTACACTGTAGCTGTCTTCAGACACTCTAGAAGAGGGTGTCATCTTCTGGAGAATCTAAATCCCTCTTATGGTCTGCATATGATGTACATAAACACAGCCTCACATATACTTCTAAATATTTAAAGATGGGTGGGCCCACTGAAAGGGCTCAACAATTAAAACCATTGTCTCCTCTTCCAGAGAACGTGGGATCAACTACCAGCAACTATATGGTGGCCCATTTCAAGTTGCAGGGGATCAGGCAGACAAAGAGACAGACAGTCAAGGGTTGCAGGCCTCCCTGGTTTTTCTTTCTTTCTTATCCTTTTTAAAAAATGTTTATTTATTTACTTATGTATTTATTAGATATAAGTACACTGTAGCTGTCTTCAGACACTCCAGAACAGGGTGTCAGATTCTGGAGAATATAAATCCCTCTTATGGTCTGCATATGATGGACATAAACACAGATTCACATACACTTCTAAAAATTTAAAGATGGGTGGGGCCACTGAAAGGGATCAACAATTAACAGCATTGTCTCTTCTTCCAGATAACCTGGGATCAACTACCAGCAACTATATGGTGGCCCATCTCTAGTTCCCGGGGATCAGATAGAGAGACAGACAGACAGACAGAGATATGGATGGCAGGCCAGCCTGGTCTTACTTTCTTTCTTATCCTTTTTAAAAAATGTTTATTTATTTATTTATTTATTTATTTATGTATTTATTATATATAAGTACACTGTAGCTGTCTTCAGACACTCCAGTAGAGGGTGTCAGATTCTGGAGAATCTAAATCCTCTTATAATCTGAATATGATGTACATAAACACAGCCTCACATATACTTCTAAATATTTAAAGAAGTGTGGGGCCACTGAAAGGGCTCAACAATTAACAGCATTGTCTCCTCTTCCAGAGAACCTTGGATCAACTACCAGCAACTATATGGTGGCCCATCTCTAGTTCCCGGGGATCAGATAGAGAGACAGACAGACAGACAGAGATATGGATGGCAGGCCTGCCTGGCCTTTCTTTCTTTCTTATCCTTTTTAAAAAATGTTTATTTATTTATGTATTTATTAGATATAAGAACACTGTAGCTGTCTTCAGACACTCCAGAAGAGGGTGTCATATTCTGGAGAATCTAAATCCCTCTTATGGTCTGCATATGATGTACATAAACACGGCCTCACATATAGTACTAAAAATTTAACGATGGGTGGGGCCACTGAAAGCGCTCAACAATTAACAGCATTGTCTCCTCTTCCAGAGAACCTGGGAGCAACTACCAGCACCTATATGGTGGCCCATCTCCAGTTCCAGGGGATCAGAACGACAGACAGACAGACAGACAGAGATAAGGATGGCAGGCCTGCCTGGTCTTTCTTTCTTTCTTATCTGGTTTAAATAATGTTTATTTATTTATTTATTTATTTATTTATTTATTTATTTATTTATGTATTTATTAGATATAAGTACACTGTAGCTGTCTTCAGACACTCCAGAAGAGGGTGTCAGATTCTGATGAATCTAAATCCCTCTTCTGGTCTGCATATGATGTACATAAACACAGCCTCACATACACTTCTAAAAATTTAAAGATGGGTAGGGCCACTGATAGGGCTCAACAATTATCACTATTGTCTCCTCTTCCAGAGAACCTGGGATCAACTACCAGCAACTATATGGTAGCCCATCTCCAGTTCCAGGGGATCAGACAGACAGACAGATAGACAGAGATACGGATGGCAGGCCTGCCTGGTCTTACATTCTTTCTTATCCTTTTAAAAAAATGTTTATTTATTTATTTATTTATTTATTTATTTATTTATTTATTTATTTATTATATATAAGTACACTGTAGCTGTCTTCAGACACTCCAGTAGAGGGTGTCAGATTCTGGAGAATCTAAATCCTCTTATAATCTGAATATGATGTACATAAACACAGCCTCACATATACTTCTAAATATTTAAAGAAGTATGGGGCCACTGAAAGGGCTCAACAATTAACAGCATTGTCTCCTCTTCAGAGAACCTGGGATAAACTACCAGCAACACTATGGTGGCCCATCTCCAGTTCCAGGGGATCAGACAGACAGACAGACAGACAGACAGAGATAAGGGCGGCAGGCCTGCCTGGTTTTTCTTACTTTCTTATCCTTTTTAAAAAATGTTTATTTATTTATTTATTTATTTATTTATTTATTTATTCATTTGTTTATTTATTTATGTATTTATTAGATATAAGTACACTGTAGCTGTCTTCAGACACTCCAGAAGAGGGTGTCAGATTCTAGAGAATCTAAATCCCTCTTATGGTCTGCATATGATGTACATAAACACAGCCTCACATTTTCTTCTAAAAATTTAAAGATGGGTGGGTCCCCAGAAATGGCTCAACAATTAACAGCATTGCCTCTTCTTCCAGAGAACCTTGGATAAACTACCAGCAACTATATGGTGGCCCATCACCAGTTCCAGGGTATCAGACAGCCAGACAGAGAGACAGAGATAAGGAAAGGAGGCCTGCCTGGTCTTTCTTTCTTTCTTATACTTTTAAAAAAATGTTTATTTATTTATTTATTTATTTATTTATTTATTTATTTATTTATTTATTTATTAGATATAAGTACACTGTAGCTGACTTCAGACACTCTAGAAGAGGGTGTCATCTTCTGGAGAATCTAAATCCCTCTTGTGGTCTGCATATGATGTACATAAACACAGCCTCACATATACTTCTAAAAATTTAGAGATGGGTGGGCCCACTGAAAGGGCTCAACAATTAACAGCATTGTCTCCTCTTCCAGAGAACGTGGGATCAACTACCAGCAACTATATGGTGGCCCATCTCAAGTTGCAGGGGATCAGACAGACAGACAGACAGACAGAAATAAGGTTGGCAGTCCTGCCTGATTTTTCTTTCTTTCTTATCCTTTTTAAAAATGTTTATTT
This sequence comes from Mus caroli, assembly GCF_978045245.1. Lineage (NCBI taxonomy): Eukaryota > Metazoa > Chordata > Mammalia > Rodentia > Muridae > Mus > Mus caroli. The sequence continues at coordinate 44,621 of NW_028227846.1, read as the reverse complement.
ATTTATTTATTCATTTATTCATTTATTTATTTATGTATTTATTAGATATATGTACACTGTAGCTGTCTTCAGACTCTCCAGAAGAGGGTGTCAGATTCTGGAGAATCTATATCCCTCTTATGGTCTGCATATGATGTACATAAACACAGCCTCACATATACTTCTAAAAATTTAAAGATGAGTGGGGCCACTGAAAGGGCTCAACAATTAACAGCATTGTCTCCTCTTCCAGAGGACCTGGGATCAACTACCAGCAACTATATTGTGGCCCATCTCCAGTTCCAGGGGATCTGACAGACATACATACATACAGACAGACAATGATTGCAGGACTGCCTGGTTTTTCTTTCTTTCTTATACATTTTAAAAATTTTTATTTATTTATATATGTATTTATTAGATATAAGTACACTGTAGCTGTCTTCAGACACTTCAGAAGAGGGTGTCAGATTCTGGAGAATCTAAATCCCTCTTATGGTCTGCATATGATGTACATAAACACAGCCTCACATATACTCTAAAAATTTAAAGATGTGTGGGGCCACTGAAACGGCTCAACAATTAACAGCATTGTCTCCTCTACCAGAGAACCTGGGATCAAATACCAGCAACTATATGGTGGCCCATCTCCAGTTCCAGGGGATCAGGCACACAAAGAGACAGACAGACAAGGGTGGCAGGCCTCCCTGGTTTTTCTTTCTTTCTTATCCTTTTTAAAAAATGTTTATTTATTTATTTATTTATGTATTTATTAGATATAAGTACACTGTAGCTGTCTTCAGACACTCCAGAAGAGGGTGTCAGATTCTGGAGAATATAAATCCCTCTTATGGTCTGCATATGATGGACATAAACACAGCCTCATATTTTCTTCTAAAAATTTAAACATGGGTGGGGCCCCAGAAATGGCTCAACAATTAACAGCATTGCCTCTTCTTCCAGAGAACCTTGGCAAACTACCAGCAACTATATGGTGGCCCATCTCCAGTTCCAGGGTATCAGACAGTCAGACAGAGAGACAGAGATAAGGATGGAGGCCTGCCTGGTCTTTCTTTCTTTCTTATACTTTTAAAAAAATGTTTATTTATTTATTTATTTATTTACTTATTTATTTATATATGTATTTATTAGATATAAGTACACTGTAGCTGTCTTCAGACACTCTAGAAGAGGGTGTCATCTTCTGGAGAATCTAAATCCCTCTTATGGTCTGCATATGATGTACATAAACACAGCCTCACATATACTTCTAAATATTTAAAGATGGGTGGGCCCACTGAAAGGGCTCAACAATTAAAACCATTGTCTCCTCTTCCAGAGAACGTGGGATCAACTACCAGCAACTATATGGTGGCCCATTTCAAGTTGCAGGGTATCAGGCAGACAAAGAGACAGACAGTCAAGGGTGGCAGGCCTCCCTGGTTTTTCTTTCTTTCTTATCCTTTTTAAAAAATGTTTATTTATTTACTTATGTATTTATTAGATATAAGTACACTGTAGCTGTCTTCAGACACTCCAGAACAGGGTGTCAGATTCTGGAGAATATAAATCCCTCTTATGGTCTGCATATGATGGACATAAACACAGATTCACATACACTTCTAAAAATTTAAAGATGGGTGGGGCCACTGAAAGGGATCAACAATTAACAGCATTGTCTCTTCTTCCAGATAACCTGGGATCAACTACCAGCAACTATATGGTGGCCCATCTCAAGTTCCAGGGGATCAGACAGACAGACAGACAGACAGAGATAAGGATGGCAGGCCTGCCTGGTCTTACTTTCTTTCTTATCCTTTTTAAAAAATGTTTATTTATTTATTTCTTTATTTATTTATGTATTTATTATATATAAGTACACTGTAGCTGTCTTCAGACACTCCAGTAGAGGGTGTCAGATTCTGGAGAATCTAAATCCTCTTATAATCTGAATATGATGTACATAAACACAGCCTCACATATACTTCTAAATATTTAAAGAAGTGTGGGGCCACTGAAAGGGCTCAACAATTAACAGCATTGTCTCCTCTTCCAGAGAACCTTGGATCAACTACCAGCAACTATATGGTGGCCCATCTCTAGTTCCCGGGGATCAGATAGAGAGACAGACAGACAGACAGAGATATGGATGGCAGGCCTGCCTGGTCTTTCTTTCTTTCTTATCCTTTTTAAAAAATGTTTATTTATTTATGTATTTATTAGATATAAGAACACTGTAGCTGTCTTCAGACACTCCAGAAGAGGGTGTCATATTCTGGAGAATCTAAATCCCTCTTATGGTCTGCATATGATGTACATAAACACGGCCTCACATATAGTACTAAAAATTTAACGATGGGTGGGGCCACTGAAAGCGCTCAACAATTAACAGCATTGTCTCCTCTTCCAGAGAACCTGGGAGCAACTACCAGCACCTATATGGTGGCCCATCTCCAGTTCCAGGGGATCAGAACGACAGACAGACAGACAGACAGAGATAAGGATGGCAGGCCTGCCTGGTCTTTCTTTCTTTCTTATCTGGTTTAAATAATGTTTATTTATTTATTTATTTATTTATTTATTTATTTATTTATGTATTTATTAGATATAAGTACACTGTAGCTGTCTTCAGACACTCCAGAAGAGGGTGTCAGATTCTGATGAATCTAAATCCCTCTTCTGGTCTGCATATGATGTACATAAACACAGCCTCACATACACTTCTAAAAATTTAAAGATGGGTAGGGCCACTGATAGGGCTCAACAATTATCACTATTGTCTCCTCTTCCAGAGAACCTGGGATCAACTACCAGCAACTATATGGTAGCCCATCTCCAGTTCCAGGGGATCAGACAGACAGACAGATAGACAGAGATACGGATGGCAGGCCTGCCTGGTCTTACATTCTTTCTTATCCTTTTAAAAAAATGTTTATTTATTTATTTATTTATTTATTTATTTATTTATTTATTTATGTATTTATTATATATAAGTACACTGTAGCTGTCTTCAGACACTCCGGTAGAGGGTGTCAGATTCTGGAGAATCTAAATCCTCTTATAATCTGAATATGATGTACATAAACACAGCCTCACATATACTTCTAAATATTTAAAGAAGTGTGGGGCCACTGAAAGGGCTCAACAATTAACAGCATTGTCTCCTCTTCAGAGAACCTGGGATAAACTACCAGCAACACTATGGTGGCCCATCTCCAGTTCCAGGGGATCAGACAGACAGACAGAGAGACAGAGATAAGGGCGGCAGGCCTGCCTGGTTTTTCTTACTTTCTTATCCTTTTTAAAAAATGTTTATTTATTTATTTATTTATTTATTTATTTATTTATTCATTTGTTTATTTATTTATGTATTTATTAGATATAAGTACACTGTAGCTGTCTTCAGACACTCCAGAAGAGGGTGTCAGATTCTAGAGAATCTAAATCCCTCTTATGGTCTGCATATGATGTACATAAACACAGCCTCACATTTTCTTCTAAAAATTTAAAGATGGGTGGGTCCCCAGAAATGGCTCAACAATTAACAGCATTGCCTCTTCTTCCAGAGAACCTTGGATAAACTACCAGCAACTGTATGGTGGCCCATCACCAGTTCCAGGGTATCAGACAGCCAGACAGAGAGACAGAGATAAGGAACGGAGGCCTGCCTGGTCTTTCTTTCTTTCTTATACTTTTAAAAAAATGTTTATTTATTTATTTATTTATTTATTTATTTATTTATTTATTTATTAGATATAAGTACACTGTAGCTGACTTCAGACACTCTAGAAGAGGGTGTCATCTTCTGGAGAATCTAAATCCCTCTTGTGGTCTGCATATGATGTACATAAACACAGCCTCACATATACTTCTAAAAATTTAGAGATGGGTGGGCCCACTGAAAGGGCTCAACAATTAACAGCATTGTCTCCTCTTCCAGAGAACGTGGGATCAACTACCAGCAACTATATGGTGGCCCATCTCAAGTTGCAGGGGATCAGACAGACAGACAGACAGACAGACAGAGATAAGGTTGGCAGTCCTGCCTGATTTTTCTTTCTTTCTTATCCTTTTTAAAAATGTTTATTTATTTATTTATTCATTTATTCATTTATTTATTTATGTATTTATTAGATATATGTACACTGTAGCTGTCTTCAGACTCTCCAGAAGAGGGTGTCAGATTCTGTAGAATCTATATCCCTCTTATGGTCTGCATATGATGTACATAAACACAGCCTCACATATACTTCTAAAAATTTAAAGATGGGTGGGGCCACTGAAAGGGCTCAACAATTCACAGCATTGTCTCCTCTTCCAGAGGACCTGGGATCAACTACCAGCAACTATATTGTGGCCCATCTCCAGTTCCAGGGGATCTGACAGACATACATACATACAGACAGACAATGATTGCAGGACTGCCTGGTTTTTCTTTCTTTCTTATACATTTTAAAAATTTTTATTTATTTATATATGTATTTATTAGATATAAGTACACTGTAGCTGTCTTCAGACACTTCAGAAGAGGGTGTCAGATTCTGGAGAATCTAAATCCCTCTTATGGTCTGCATATGATGTACATAAACACAGCCTCACATATACTCTAAAAATTTAAAGATGTGTGGGGCCACTGAAACGGCTCAACAATTAACAGCATTGTCTCCTCTACCAGAGAACCTGGGATCAAATACCAGCAACTATATGGTGGCCCATCTCCAGTTCCAGGGGATCAGGCACACAAAGAGACAGACAGACAAGGGTGGCAGGCCTCCCTGGTTTTTCTTTCTTTCTTATCCTTTTTAAAAAATGTTTATTTATTTATTTATTTATGTATTTATTAGATATAAGTACACTGTAGCTGTCTTCAGACACTCCAGAAGAGGGTGTCAGATTCTGGAGAATATAAATCCCTCTTATGGTCTGCATATGATGGACATAAACACAGCCTCATATTTTCTTCTAAAAATTTAAACATGGGTGGGGCCCCAGAAATGGCTCAACAATTAACAGCATTGCCTCTTCTTCCAGAGAACCTTGGCAAACTACCAGCAACTATATGGTGGCCCATCTCCAGTTCCAGGGTATCAGACAGTCAGACAGAGAGACAGAGATAAGGATGGAGGCCTGCCTGGTCTTTCTTTCTTTCTTATACTTTTAAAAAAATGTTTATTTATTTATTTATTTATTTACTTATTTATTTATATATGTATTTATTAGATATAAGTACACTGTAGCTGTCTTCAGACACTCTAGAAGAGGGTGTCATCTTCTGGAGAATCTAAATCCCTCTTATGGTCTGCATATGATGTACATAAACACAGCCTCACATATACTTCTAAATATTTAAAGATGGGTGGGCCCACTGAAAGGGCTCAACAATTAAAACCATTGTCTCCTCTTCCAGAGAACGTGGGATCAACTACCAGCAACTATATGGTGGCCCATTTCAAGTTGCAGGGTATCAGGCAGACAAAGAGAGAGACAGTCAAGGGTGGCAGGCCTCCCTGGTTTTTCTTTCTTTCTTATCCTTTTTAAAAAATGTTTATTTATTTACTTATGTATTTATTAGATATAAGTACACTGTAGCTGTCTTCAGACACTCCAGAACAGGGTGTCAGATTCTGGAGAATATAAATCCCTCTTATGGTCTGCATATGATGGACATAAACACAGATTCACATACACTTCTAAAAATTTAAAGATGGGTGGGGCCACTGAAAGGGATCAACAATTAACAGCATTGTCTCTTCTTCCAGATAACCTGGGATCAACTACCAGCAACTATATGGTGGCCCATCTCAAGTTCCAGGGGATCAGACAGACAGACAGACAGACAGAGATAAGGATGGCAGGCCTGCCTGGTCTTACTTTCTTTCTTATCCTTTTTAAAAAATGTTTATTTATTTATTTCTTTATTTATTTATGTATTTATTATATATAAGTACACTGTAGCTGTCTTCAGACACTCCAGTAGAGGGTGTCAGATTCTGGAGAATCTAAATCCTCTTATAATCTGAATATGATGTACATAAACACAGCCTCACATATACTTCTAAATATTTAAAGAAGTGTGGGGCCACTGAAAGGGCTCAACAATTAACAGCATTGTCTCCTCTTCCAGAGAACCTTGGATCAACTACCATCAACTATATGGTGGCCCATCTCTAGTTCCCGGGGATCAGATAGAGAGACAGACAGACAGACAGAGATATGGATGGCAGGCCTGCCTGGTCTTTCTTTCTTTCTTATCCTTTTTAAAAAATGTTTATTTATTTATGTATTTATTAGATATAAGAACACTGTAGCTGTCTTCAGACACTCCAGAAGAGGGTGTCATATTCTGGAGAATCTAAATCCCTCTTATGGTCTGCATATGATGTACATAAACACGGCCTCACATATAGTACTAAAAATTTAACGATGGGTGGGGCCACTGAAAGCGCTCAACAATTAACAGCATTGTCTCCTCTTCCAGAGAACCTGGGAGCAACTACCAGCACCTATATGGTGGCCCATCTCCAGTTCCAGGGGATCAGAACGACAGACAGACAGACAGACAGAGATAAGGATGGCAGGCCTGCCTGGTCTTTCTTTCTTTCTTATCTGGTTTAAATAATGTTTATTTATTTATTTATATATTTATTTATTTATTTATTTATTTATTTATTTATTAGATATAAGTACACTGTAGCTGTCTTCAGACACTCCAGAAGAGGGTGTCAGATTCTGATGAATCTAAATCCCTCTTCTGGTCTGCATATGATGTACATAAACACAGCCTCACATACACTTCTAAAAATTTAAAGATGGGTAGGGCCACTGATAGGGCTCAACAATTATCACTATTGTCTCCTCTTCCAGAGAACCTGGGATCAACTACCAGCAACTATATGGTAGCCCATCTCCAGTTCCAGGGGATCAGACAGACAGACAGATAGACAGAGATACGGATGGCAGGCCTGCCTGGTCTTACATTCTTTCTTATCCTTTTAAAAAAATGTTTATTTATTTATTTATTTATTTATTTATTTATTTATTTATCTATTTATTATATATAAGTACACTGTAGCTGTCTTCAGACACTCCGGTAGAGGGTGTCAGATTCTGGAGAATCTAAATCCTCTTATAATCTGAATATGATGTACATAAACACAGCCTCACATATACTTCTAAATATTTAAAGAAGTGTGGGGCCACTGAAAGGGCTCAACAATTAACAGCATTGTCTCCTCTTCAGAGAACCTGGGATAAACTACCAGCAACACTATGGTGGCCCATCTCTAGTTCCAGGGGATCAGACAGACAGACAGACAGACAGAGATAAGGGCGGCAGGCCTGCCTGGTTTTTCTTACTTTCTTATCCTTTTTAAAAAATGTTTATTTATTTATTTATTTATTTATTTATTTATTTATTTATTCATTTGTTTATTTATTTATGTATTTATTAGATATAAGTACACTGTAGCTGTCTTCAGACACTCCAGAAGAGGGTGTCAGATTCTAGAGAATCTAAATCCCTCTTATGGTCTGCATATGATGTACATAAACACAGCCTCACATTTTCTTCTAAAAATTTAAAGATGGGTGGGTCCCCAGAAATGGCTCAACAATTAACAGCATTGCCTCTTCTTCCAGAGAACCTTGGATAAACTACCAGCAACTATATGGTGGCCCATCACCAGTTCCAGGGTATCAGACAGCCAGACAGAGAGACAGAGATAAGGAACGGAGGCCTGCCTGGTCTTTCTTTCTTTCTTATACTTTTAAAAAAATGTTTATTTATTTATTTATTTATTTATTTATTTATTTATTTATTTATTTATTTATTAGATATAAGTACACTGTAGCTGACTTCAGACACTCTAGAAGAGGGTGTCATCTTCTGGAGAATCTAAATCCCTCTTGTGGTCTGCATATGATGTACATAAACACAGCCTCACATATACTTCTTAAAATTTAGAGATGGGTGGGCCCACTGAAAGGGCTCAACAATTAACAGCATTGTCTCCTCTTCCAGAGAACGTGGGATCAACTACCAGCAACTATATGGTGGCCCATCTCAAGTTGCAGGGGATCAGACAGACAGACAGACAGACAGAGATAAGGTTGGCAGTCCTGCCTGATTTTTCTTTCTTTCTTATCCTTTTTAAAAATGTTTATTTATTTATTTATTCATTTATTCATTTATTTATTTATGTATTTATTAGATATATGTACACTGTAGCTGTCTTCAGACTCTCCAGAAGAGGGTGTCAGATTCTGGAGAATCTATATCCCTCTTATGGTCTGCATATGATGTACATAAACACAGCCTCACATATACTTCTAAAAATTTAAAGATGGGTGGGGCCACTGAAAGGGCTCAACAATTCACAGCATTGTCTCCTCTTCCAGAGGACCTGGGATCAACTACCAGCAACTATATTGTGGCCCATCTCCAGTTCCAGGGGATCTGACAGACATACATACATACAGACAGACAATGATTTCAGGACTGCCTGGTTTTTCTTTCTTTCTTATACATTTTAAAAATTTTTATTTATTTATATATGTATTTATTAGATATAAGTACACTGTAGCTGTCTTCAGACACTCCAGAACAGGGTGTCAGATTCTGGAGAATCTATATCCCTCTTATGGTCTGCATATGATGTACATACACACAGCCTCACATATACTTCTAAAAATTTAAAGATGGGTGGGGCCACTGAAAGGGCTCAACAATTAACAGCATTGTCTCCTCTACCAGAGAACCTGGGATCAAATACCAGCAACTATATGGTGGCCCATCTCCAGTTCCAGGGGATCAGGCACACAAAGAGACAGACAGACAAGGGTGGCAGGACTCCCTGGTTTTTCTTTCTTTCTTATCCTTTTTAAAAAATGTTTATTTATTTATTTATTTATGTATTTATTAGATATAAGTACACTGTAGCTGTCTTCAGACACTCCAGAAGAGGGTGTCAGATTCTGGAGAATATAAATCCCTCTTATGGTCTGCATATGATGGACATAAACACAGCCTCATATTTTCTTCTAAAAATTTAAACATGGGTGGGGCCCCAGAAATGGCTCAACAATTAACAGCATTGCCTCTTCTTCCAGAGAACCTTGGATAAACTACCAGCAACTATATAGTGGCCCATCTCCAGTTCCAGGGTATCATACAGTCAGACAGAGAGACAGAGATAAGAATGGAGACCTGCCTGGTCTTTCTTTCTTTCTTATACTTTAAAAAAAAATGTTTATTTATTTATTTATTTATTTATTTATTTACTTATTTATTTATATATGTATTTATTAGATATAAGTACACTGTAGCTGTCTTCAGACACTCTAGAAGAGGGTGTCATCTTCTGGAGAATCTAAATCCCTCTTATGGTCTGCATATGATGGACATAAACACAGCCTCATATTTTCTTCTAAAAATTTAAAGATGGGTGGGGCCCCAGAAATGGCTCAACAATTAACAGCATTGCCTCTTCTTCCAGAGAACCTTGGCAAACTACCAGCAACTATATGGTGGCCCATCTCCAGTTCCAGGGTATCAGACAGTCAGACAGAGAGACAGAGATAAGGATGGAGGCCTGCCTGGTCTTTCTTTCTTTCTTATACTTTAAAAAAAATGTTTATTTATTTATTTATTTATTTATTTATTTATTTATTTACTTATTTATTTATATATGTATTTATTAGATATAAGTACACTGTAGCTGTCTTCAGACACTCTAGAAGAGGGTGTCATCTTCTGGAGAATCTAAATCCCTCTTATGGTCTGCATATGATGTACATAAACACAGCCTCACATATACTTCTAAAAATTTAAAGATGGGTGGGCCCACTGAAAGTGCTCAACAATTAAAACCATTGTCTCCTCTTCCAGAGAACGTGGGATCAACTACCAGCAACTATATGGTGGCCCATTTCAAGTTGCAGGGTATCAGGCAGACAAAGAGACAGACAGTCAAGGGTGGCAGGCCTCCCTGGTTTTTATTTCTTTCTTATCCTTTTTAAAAAATGTTTATTTATTTACTTATGTATTTATTAGATATAAGTACACTGTAGCTGTCTTCAGACACTCCAGAACAGGGTGTCAGATTCTGGAGAATATAAATCCCTCTTATGGTCTGCATATGATGGACATAAACACAGATTCACATACACTTCTAAAAATTTAAAGATGGGTGGGGCCACTGAAAGGGATCAACAATTAACAGCATTGTCTCTTCTTCCAGATAACCTGGGATCAACTACCAGCAACTATATGGTGGCCCATCTCAAGTTCCAGGGGATCAGACAGACAGACAGACAGACAGACAGAGATAAGGATGGCAGGCCTGCCTGGTCTTACTTTCTTTCTTATCCTTTTTAAAAAATGTTTATTTATTTCTTTCTTTATTTATTTATGTATTTATTATATATAAGTACACTGTAGCTGTCTTCAGACACTCCAGTAGAGGGTGTCAGATTCTGGAGAATCTAAATCCTCTTATAATCTGAATATGATGTACATAAACACAGCCTCACATATACTTCTAAATATTTAAAGAAGTGTGGGGCCACTGAAAGGGCTCAACAATTAACAGCATTGTCTCCTCTTCCAGAGAACCTTGGATCAACTACCAGCAACTATATGGTGGCCCATCTCTAGTTCCCGGGGATCAGATAGAGAGACAGACAGACAGACAGAGATATGGATGGCAGGCCTGCCTGGTCTTTCTTTCTTTCTTATCCTTTTTAAAAAATGTTTATTTATTTATGTATTTATTAGATATAAGAACACTGTAGCTGTCTTCAGACACTCCAGAAGAGGGTGTCATATTCTGGAGAATCTAAATCCCTCTTATGGTCTGCATATGATGTACATAAACACGGCCTCACATATAGTACTAAAAATTTAACGATGGGTGGGGCCACTGAAAGCGCTCAACAATTAACAGCATTGTCTCCTCTTCCAGAGAACCTGGGAGCAACTACCAGCACCTATATGGTGGCCCATCTCCAGTTCCAGGGGATCAGAACGACAGACAGACAGACAGACAGAGATAAGGATGGCAGGCCTGCCTGGTTTTTCTTTCTTTCTTATCTGGTTTAAATAATGTTTATTTATTTATTTATTTATTTATTTATTTATTTATTTATTTATGTATTTATTAGATATAAGTACACTGTAGCTGTCTTCAGACACTCCAGAAGAGGGTGTCAGATTCTGATGAATCTAAATCCCTCTTCTGGTCTGCATATGATGTACATAAACACAGCCTCACATACACTTCTAAAAATTTAAAGATGGGTAGGGCCACTGATAGGGCTCAACAATTATCACTATTGTCTCCTCTTCCAGAGAACCTGGGATCAACTACCAGCAACTATATGGTAGCCCATCTCCAGTTCCAGGGGATCAGACAGACAGACAGATAGACAGAGATACGGATGGCAGGCCTGCCTGGTCTTACATTCTTTCTTATCCTTTTAAAAAAATGTTTATTTATTTATTTATTTATTTATTTATTTATTTATTTATTTATGTATTTATTATATATAAGTACACTGTAGCTGTCTTCAGACACTCCAGTAGAGGGTGTCAGATTCTGGAGAATCTAAATCCTCTTATAATCTGAATATGATGTACATAAACACAGCCTTACATATACTTCTAAATATTTAAAGAAGTGTGGGGCCACTGAAAGGGCTCAACAATTAACAGCATTGTCTCCTCTTCAGAGAACCTGGGATAAACTACCAGCAACACTATGGTGGCCCATCTCCAGTTCCAGGGGATCAGACAGACAGACAGACAGACAGACAGAGATAAGGGCGGCAGGCCTGCCTGGTTTTTCTTACTTTCTTATCCTTTTTAAAAAATGTTTATTTATTTATTTATTTATTTATTTATTTATTTATTCATTTGTTTATTTTTTTATGTATTTATTAGATATAAGTACACTGTAGCTGTCTTCAGACACTCCAGAAGAGGGTGTCAGATTCTAGAGAATCTAAATCCCTCTTATGGTCTGCATATGATGTACATAAACACAGCCTCACATTTTCTTCTAAAAATTTAAAGATGGGTGGGGCCCCAGAAATGGCTCAACAATTAACAGCATTGCCTCTTCTTCCAGAGAACCTTGGATAAACTACCAGCAACTATATGGTGGCCCATCACCAGTTCCAGGGTATCAGACAGCCAGACAGAGAGACAGAGATAAGGAAAGGAGGCCTGCCTGGTCTTTCTTTCTTTCTTATACTTTAAAAAAAATGTTTATTTATTTATTTATTTATTTATTTATTTATTTATTTATTTATTTATTAGATATAAGTACACTGTAGCTGACATCAGACACTCTAGAAGAGGGTGTCATCTTCTGGAGAATCTAAATCCCTCTTGTGGTCTGCATATGATGTACATAAACACAGCCTCACATATACTTCTAAAAATTTAGAGATGGGTGGGCCCACTGAAAGGGCTCAACAATTAACAGCATTGTCTCCTCTTCCAGAGAACGTGGGATCAACTACCAGCAACTATATGGTGGCCCATCTCAAGTTGCAGGGGATCAGACAGACAGACAGACAGACAGAGATAAGGTTGGCAGTCCTGCCTGATTTTTCTTTCTTTTTTATCCTTTTTAAAAATGTTTATTTATTTATTTATTCATTTATTCATTTATTTATTTATGTATTTATTAGATATATGTACACTGTAGCTGTCTTCAGACTCTCCAGAAGAGGGTGTCAGATTCTGGAGAATCTATATCCCTCTTATGGTCTGCATATGATGTACATAAACACAGCCTCACATATACTTCTAAAAATTTAAAGATGGGTGGGGCCACTGAAAGGGCTCAACAATTAACAGCATTGTCTCCTCTTCCAGAGGACATGGGATCAACTACCAGCAACTATATTGTGGCCCATCTCCAGTTCCAGGGGATCTGACAGACATACATACATACAGACAGACAATGATTGCAGGACTGCCTGGTTTTTCTTTCTTTCTTATACATTTTAAAAATTTTTATTTATTTATATATGTATTTATTAGATATAAGTACACTGTAGCTGTCTTCAGACACTTCAGAAGTGGGTGTCTTATTCTGGAGAATCTAAATCCCTCTTATGGTCTGCATATGATGTACATAAACACAGCCTCACATATACTCTAAAAATTTAAAGATGTGTGGGGCCACTGAAACGGCTCAACAATTAACAGCATTGTCTCCTCTACCAGAGAACCTGGGATCAAATACCAGCAACTATATGGTGGCCCATCTCCAGTTCCAGGGGATCAGGCACACAAAGAGACAGACAGACAAGGGTGGCAGGCCTCCCTGGTTTTTCTTTCTTTCTTATCCTTTTTAAAAAATGTTTATTTATTTATTTATTTATTTATGTATTTATTAGATATAAGTACACTGTAGCTGTCTTCAGACACTCCAGAAGAGGGTGTCAGATTCTGGAGAATATAAATCCCTCTTATGGTCTGCATATGATGGACATAAACACAGCCTCATATTTTCTTCTAAAAATTTAAACATGGGTGGGGCCCCAGAAATGGCTCAACAATTAACAGCATTGCATCTTCTTCCAGAGAACCTTGGCAAACTACCAGCAACTATATGGTGGCCCATCTCCAGTTCCAGGGTATCAGACAGTCAGACAGAGAGACAGAGATAAGGATGGAGGCCTGCCTGGTCTTTCTTTCTTTCTTATACTTTTAAAAAAATGTTTATTTATTTATTTATTTATTTACTTATTTATTTATTTACTTATTTATTTATATATGTATTTATTAGATATAAGTACACTGTAGCTGTCTTCAGACACTCTAGAAGAGGGTGTCATCTTCTGGAGAATCTAAATCCCTCTTATGGTCTGCATATGATGTACATAAACACAGCCTCACATATACTTCTAAATATTTAAAGATGGGTGGGCCCACTGAAAGGGCTCAACAATTAAAACCATTGTCTCCTCTTCCAGAGAACGTGGGATCAACTACCAGCAACTATATGGTGGCCCATTTCAAGTTGCAGGGGATCAGGCAGACAAAGAGACAGACAGTCAAGGGTGGCAGGCCTCCCTGGTTTTTCTTTCTTTCTTATCCTTTTTAAAAAATGTTTATTTATTTACTTATGTATTTATTAGATATAAGTACACTGTAGCTGTCTTCAGACACTCCAGAACAGGGTGTCAGATTCTGGAGAATATAAATCCCTCTTATGGTCTGCATATGATGGACATAAACACAGATTCACATACACTTCTAAAAATTTAAAGATGGGTGGGGCCACTGAAAGGGATCAACAATTAACAGCATTGTCTCTTCTTCCAGATAACCTGGGATCAACTACCAGCAACTATATGGTGACCCATCTCAAGTACCAGGGGATCAGACAGACAGAGATAAGGATGGCAGGCCTGCCTGGTCTTACTTTCTTTCTTATCCTTTTTAAAAAATGTTTATTTATTTCTTTCTTTATTTATTTATGTATTTATTATATATAAGTACACTGTAGCTGTCTTCAGACACTCCAGTAGAGTGTGTCAGATTCTGGAGAATCTAAATCCTCTTATAATCTGAATATGATGTACATAAACACAGCCTCACATATACTTCTAAATATTTAAAGAAGTGTGGGGCCACTGAAAGGGCTCAACAATTAACAGCATTGTCTCCTCTTCCAGAGAACCTTGGATCAACTACCAGCAACTATATGGTGGCCCATCTCTAGTTCCCGGGGATCAGATAGAGAGACAGACAGACAGACAGAGATATGGATGGCAGGCCTGCCTGGTTTTCTTTCTTTCTTATCCTTTTTAAAAAATGTTTATTTATTTATGTATTTATTAGATATAAGAACACTGTAGCTGTCTTCAGACACTCCAGAAGAGGGTGTCATATTCTGGAGAATCTAAATCCCTCTTATGGTCTGCATATGATGTACATAAACACGGCCTCACATATAGTACTAAAAATTTAACGATGGGTGGGGCCACTGAAAGCGCTCAACAATTAACAGCATTGTCTCCTCTTCCAGAGAACCTGGGAGCAACTACCAGCACCTATATGGTGGCCCATCTCCAGTTCCAGGGGATCAGAACGACAGACAGACAGACAGACAGAGATAAGGATGGCAGGCCTGCCTGGTCTTTCTTTCTTTCTTATCTGGTTTAAATAATGTTTATTTATTTATTTATTTATTTATTTATTTATTTATTTATTTATTTATGTATTTATTAGATATAAGTACACTGTAGCTGTCTTCAGACACTCCAGAAGAGGGTGTCAGATTCTGATGAATCTAAATCCCTCTTCTGGTCTGCATATGATGTACATAAACACAGCCTCACATACACTTCTAAAAATTTAAAGATGGGTAGGGCCACTGATAGGGCTCAACAATTATCACTATTGTCTCCTCTTCCAGAGAACCTGGGATCAACTACCAGCAACTATATGGTAGCCCATCTCCAGTTCCAGGGGATCAGACAGACAGACAGATAGACAGAGATACGGATGGCAGGCCTGCCTGGTCTTACATTCTTTCTTATCCTTTTAAAAAAATGTTTATTTATTTATTTATTTATTTATTTATTTATTTATTTATTTATCTATTTATTATATATAAGTACACTGTAGCTGTCTTCAGACACTCCAGTAGAGGGTGTCAGATTCTGGAGAATCTAAATCCTCTTATAATCTGAATATGATGTACATAAACACAGCCTCACATATACTTCTAAATATTTAAAGAAGTGTGGGGCCACTGAAAGGGCTCAACAATTAACAGCATTGTCTCCTCTTCAGAGAACCTGGGATAAACTACCAGCAACACTATGGTGGCCCATCTCCAGTTCCAGGGGATCAGACAGACAGACAGACAGACAGAGATAAGGGCGGCAGGCCTGCCTGGTTTTTCTTACTTTCTTATCCTTTTTAAAAAATGTTTATTTATTTATTTATTTATTTATTTATTCATTTGTTTATTTATTTATGTATTTATTAGATATAAGTACACTGTAGCTGTCTTCAGACACTCCAGAAGAGGGTGTCAGATTCTAGAGAATCTAAATCCCTCTTATGGTCTGCATATGATGTACATAAACACAGCCTCACATTTTCTTCTAAAAATTTAAAGATGGGTGGGGCCCCAGAAATGGCTCAACAATTAACAGCATTGCCTCTTCTTCCAGAGAACCTTGGATAAACTACCAGCAACTATATGGTGGCCCATCTCCAGTACCAGGGGATCAGGCACACAAAGAGACAGACAGACAAGGGTGGCAGGCCTCCCTGGTTTTTCTTTCTTTCTTATCCTTTTTAAAAAATGTTTATTTATTTATTTATTTATGTATTTATTAGATATAAGTACACTGTAGCTGTCTTCAGACACTCCAGAAGAGGGTGTCAGATTCTGGAGAATATAAATCCCTCTTATGGTCTGCATATGATGGACATAAACACAGCCTCATATTTTCTTCTAAAAATTTAAACATGGGTGGGGCCCCAGAAATGGCTCAACAATTAACAGCATTGCCTCTTCTTCCAGAGAACCTTGGATAAACTACCAGCAACTATATGGTGGCCCATCTCCAGTTCCAGGGTATCATACAGTCAGACAGAGAGACAGAGATAAGAATGGAGGCCTGCCTGGTCTTTCTTTCTTTCTTATACTTTTAAAAAAATGTTTATTTATTTATTTATTTATTTATTTATTTATTTACTTATTTATTTATATATGTATTTATTAGATATAAGTACACTGTAGCTGTCTTCAGACACTCTAGAAGAGGGTGTCATCTTCTGGAGAATCTAAATCCCTCTTATGGTCTGCATATGATGTACATAAACACAGCCTCACATATACTTCTAAATATTTAAAGATGGGTGGGCCCATTGAAAGGGCTCAACAATTAACACCATTGTCTCCTCTTCCAGAGAACGTGGGATCAACTACCAGCAACTATATGGTGGCCCATTTCAAGTTGCAGGGGTTCAGGCAGACAAAGAGACAGACAGACAAGGGTGGGAGGCCTCCCTGGTTTTTCTTTCTTTCTTATCCTTTTTAAAAAATGTTTATTTATTTACTTATGTATTTATTAGATATAAGTACACTCTAGCTGTCTTCAGACACTCCAGAACAGGGTGTCAGATTCTGGAGAATATAAATCCCTCTTATGGTCTGCATATGATGGACATAAACACAGATTCACATACACTTCTAAAAATTTAAAGATGGGTGGGTCCACTGAAAGGGCTCAACAATTAACAGCATTGTCTCTTCTTCCAGATAACCTGGGATCAACTACCAGCAACTATATGGTGGCCCATCTCAAGTTCCAGGGGATCAGACAGACAGACAGACAGACAGAGATAAGGATGTCAGGCCTGCCTGGTCTTTCTTTCTTTCTTATTCTTTTAAAATAATGTTTATTTATTTATTTATATATTTATTTATTTATTTATGTATTTATTAGATATAAGTACACTGTAGTTGTCTTCAGACACTCCAGAAGAGGGTGTCAGATTCTGGAGAATATAAATCCCTCTTATGGTCTGCATATGATGTACATAAACACAGCCTAACATATACTTCTAAAAATTTAAAGATAGGTGGAGCCACTGAAAGTGCTCAACAATTAACAGCATTGTCTCCTCTTCCAGAGAACCTGGGATCAACTAACAGCAACTATATGGTGGCCCATCTCCAGTTCCAAGGAATCAGACAGACTGACAGACAGACAGACTGACAGAGATAAGGATGGCAGGCCTGCCTTATCTTTCTATCTTTCTTATCCTTTTTAAAAAATGTTTATTTATTTATTTATATGTTTATTAGATATAAGTACACTGTAGCCGTCTTCAGACACTCCAGAAGAAGGTGTCAGATTCTGGAGAATCTAAATCCCTCTTATGGTCTGCATATGATGTACATAAACACAGCCTCACATTTACTTCTTAAAATTTAACAGTGGGGGGACCATTGAAAGGGCTCAGCAATTAACAGCATTGTCTCCTCTACCAGAGAACCTGGGATCAACTACCAGCACCTATATGGTGGCCCATCACCAGTTGCAGGGGATCAGAACGACAGACAGACAGACAGACAGACAGAGATAAGGATGGCAGGCCTGCCTGGTCTTTCTTTCTTTCTTATCCGGTTTAAATAATGTTTATTTATTTATTTATTTATTTATTTATTTATTTATTTATGTATTTATTAGATATAAGTACACTGTAGCTGTCTTCAGACACTCCAGAAGAGAGTTTCAGATACTGATGAACCTAAATCCCTCTTCTGGTCTGCATATGATGTACATAAACACAGCCTCACATACACTTCTAAAAATTTAAAGATGGGTAGGGCCACAAATAAGGGTCAACAATTAACAGCATTGTCTCCTCTTCCAGAGAAACTGGTATCAACTACCAGCAACTATATGGTAGCCCATCTCCAGTTCAAGGGGATCAGACAGACAGACAGACAGACAGAGATAAGGATGGCAGGCCTGCCTGGTCTTACTTTCTTTCTTATCCTTTTTAAAAAATGTTTATTTATTTATTTATTTATTTATTTATTTATTTATTTATTTATTTATTATAAGTACACTGTAGCTGTCTTCAGACACTCCAGTAGAGGGTGTCAGATTGTGGAGAATCTAAATCCTCTTATAATCTGAATATGATGTACATAAAATGGCCTCACATATACTTCTAAATATTTAAAGAAGTGTGGGGCCACTGAAAGGGCTCAACAATTAACAGCATTGTCTCCTCTTCCAGAGAACCTTGGATCAACTACCAGCAACTATATGGTGGCCGATCTCCAGTTGCCGGGGATCAGATCGACAGACAGACGGACAGACAGAGATATGGATGGCAGGCCTGCCTTTTCTTTTTTTTCTTTCTTATCCTTTTTAAAAAATGTTTATTTATTTATTTATTTATTTATTTATTTATTTATCTATTTATTTATTAGATATAAGTACACTGTAGCTGTTCAGACACTCCAGAAGAGGGTGTCAGATTCTGGAGAATCTAAATCCCTCTTTTGGTCTGCATATGATGTACGTAAACACAGCCTCACATATACTTCTAAAAATTTAAAGAAGGGTGGGGCCACTCTAAAAGCTGAACAATTAACAGCATTGTCTCCTCTTCCAGAGTACCTGGGAACAACTACCAGCAACTATATGGTGGCCCATCTCCAGTTCCAGGGTATCAGACAGACAGACAGACAGACAGACAGAGATAACGGTGGCAGGCCTGCCTGGTCTTTCTTACTTTCTTATCATTTTTAAAAAATGTTTATTTATTTATTTATTTATTTATTCATTTATTTATTTATGTATTTATTAGATATAAGTACACTGTACCTGTCTTCAGACACTCCAGAAGAGGGTGTCAGATTCTAGAGAATCTAAATCCCTCTTATGGTCTGCATATGATGTACATAAACACAGCCTCACATTTTCTTCTAAAAATTTAAAGATGGGTGGGGCCAGAAATGGCTCAACAATTAACAGTTTTGCCTCCTCTTCCAGAGAACCTTGGATAAACTACCAGCAACTATATGGTGGCCCATCTCCAGTTCCAGGGTATCAGACAGACAGACAGAGAGACAGAGTTAAGGATGGAGGCCTGCCTGGTCTTTCTTTCTTTCTTATACTTTTAAAAAAATGTTTATTTATTTATTTATTTATTTATTTATTTATTAGATATAAGTACACTGTAGCTGACTTCAGACACTCTAGAAGAGGGTGTCATCTTCTGGAGAATCTAAATCCCTCTTATGGTCTGCATATGATGTACATAAACACAGCCTCACATATACTTCTAAAAATTTAAAGATGGGTGGGCCCACTGAAAGGGCTCAACAATTAACACCATTGTCTCCTCTTCCAGAGGACCTGGGATCAACTACCAGCAACTATATTGTGGCCCATCTCCAGTTCCAGGGGATCTGACAGACATACATACAGACAGACAGACAAGGATTGCAGGAGTGCCTGGTTTTTCTTTCTTTCTTATACATTTTAAAAATTTTTATTTATTTATATATGTATTTATTAGATATAAGTACACTGTAGTTGTCTTCAGACACTCCAGAAGAGGGTGTCATATTCTGGAGAATCTAAATCCCTCTTATGGTCTGCATATGATGTACATAAACACAGCCTCACATATACTTCTAAAAATTTAAAGGTGTGTGGGGCCACTTAAACGGCTCAACAATTAACAGCATTGTCTCCTCTACCAGAGAACCTGGGATCAAATACCAGCAACTATATGGTGGCCCATCTCCAGTTCTAGGGGATCAGACAGACAGACAGACAGACAGATAAGGATTGCAGGCCTGCCTGGTTTTACTTTCTTTCTTATCCTTTTTAAAAAATGTTTATTCATTTATTTATGTATTTATTATATATAAGTACACTGTAGCTGTCTTCAGACACTCCACAAGAGGGTGACAGATTCTGGAGAATCTAAATCCCTCTTATGGTCTGCATATGATGTACATAAACACAGCCTCACATATACTTCTAAAAATTTAAAGATGTGTTGGGCCACTGAAAGGGCTCAACAATTAACAGCATTGTCTCCTCTAACAGAGAACCTGGGATCAAATACCAGCAACTATATGGTGGCCCATCTCCAGTTCCAGGGGATCAGGCAGACAAAGAGACAGACAGACAAGGGTGGCAGGCCTCCCTGGTTTTTCTTTCTTTCTTATCCTATTAAAATAATGTTTATTTATTTATTTTTGTATTTATTAGATATAAGTACACTGTAGCTGTCTTCAGACACTCCAGAAGAGGGTGTCAGATTCTGGAGAATATAAATCTACATTATGGTCTGCATATGATGGACATAAACACAGCCTAACATATACATCTAAAAATTTAAAGATGGGTGGGGCCACTGAAAGGGCTCAACAATTAACAGCATTGTCTCTTCTTCCAGAGAACCTGGGATCAACTACCAGCAACTATATAGTGGCCCATCTCCAGTTCCAGGGGATCAGACAGACAGACAGACAGACAGAGATAAGGAGGGCAGGCCTGCCTGGTTTTTCTTTCTTTCTTATCCTTTTAAAAATGTTTATTTATTTATTTATTTATTTATTTATTTATTTATTTATTTATTAGATATAAGTACACTGTAGTTGTCTTCAGACACTCCAGAAGAGGGTGTCATATTCTGGAGAATCTAAATCCCTCTTATGGTCTGCATATGATGTACATAAACACAGCCTCACATATACATCTAAATTTTAAAGATAGGTGGAGCCACTGAAAGGGCTCAACAATTAACAGCATTGTCTCCTCTTCCAGAGAACCTGGGATCAACTACCTGCAACTATATGGTGGCCCATCTCCACTCCCACGGGATCAGAGAGACAGACAGACAGACAAGGATAAGGATGGCAGGCCTGCCTGGTCTTTCTTTCTTATTCTTTTTAAAAAATGTTTATTTATTTATGTATTTATTAGATATAAGTACAATGTAGCTGTCTTCAGACACTCCAGAAGAGGGTGTCAGATTCTGGAGAATATAAATCCCTCTTATGGTCTGCATATGATGTACATAAACACAGCCTCACATATACATCTAAAAATTTAAAGATAGGTGGAGCCACTGAAAGGGCTCAACAATTAACAGCATTGTCTCCTCTTCCAGAGTACCTGGGATCAACTACCAGCAACTATATTGTGACCCATCTCCAGTTCCAGGGGATCAGACAGACATACATACAGACAGACAGACAAGGATTGCAGGCCTGCCTGGTTTTTCTTTCTTTCTTATACATTTTAAAAATGTTTATTTATTTATTTATTTATTTATTTATTTATTTATTTATGTATTTATTAGATATAAGTACACTGTAGCTGTCTTCAGACACTTCAGAAGAGGGTGTCATATTCTGGAAATCTAAATCCCTGTTATTGTCTGCATATGATGTACATAAACACAGCCTCACATATACTTCTAAAAATTTAAAGATGTGTGGGGCCACTGAAACGGCTCAACAATTAACAGCATTGTCTCCTCTACCAGAACCTGGGATCAACTAGCAGCAACTATATGGTGGCCCATCTCCAGTTCCAGGGGATCAGACAAACAGACAGACAGACAGACAGACAGAGATAAGGAGGGCAGGCCTGCCTGGTCCGTCTTTCTTTCTTATCCTTTTAAAAACGTTTATTTATTTATGTATTTATTTATTGATTGATTGATTGATTGATTTATTAGATATAAGTACACTGTAGTTGTCTTCAGACACTCCAGAGGAGGGTGTCAGATTCTCGAGAATCTAAATCCCTCATATGGTCTGCATATGATGTACATAAACATAGCCTCACATATACATCTAAAAATTTAAAGATATGTGGAGCCACTGAAAGGGCTCAACAATTAACAGCATTGTCTTCTCTTCCAGAGAACCTGGGATCAACTACCTGCAACTATATGGTGGCCAATCTCCACTCCCAGGGGATCAGAGAGACAGACAGACAGACAAGGATAAGGATGGCAGTCCTGCCTGGTCTTTCTTTCTTATCCTTTTTAAAAAATGTTTATTTATTTATGTATTTATTATATCTAAGTACACTGTAGCTTTCTTCAGACACTCCAGAAGAGGGTGTCATATTCTGGAGAATCTAAATCCCTCTTATGGTCTGCATATGATGTACATAAACACAGCCTCACATATACTACTAAAATTTTAACGATGCGTGGGGCCACTGAAAGCGCTCAACAATTAACAGCATTGTGTCCTCTTCCAGAGAACCTGGGATCAACTACCAGCACCTATATGGTGGCTCATCTCCAGTTCCAGGGGATCAGAACGACAGACAGACAGACAGACAGACAGAGATAAGAATGGCAGGCCTGCCTGGTCTTTCTTTCTTTCTTATCTGGTTTAAATAATGTTTATTTCTTTATTTACTTATTTATTTATGTATTTATTAGATATAAGTACACTGTAGTTGTCTTCAGAAACTCCAGAAGAAGGTGTCAGATTCTGATGAATCTAAATCCCTCTTCTGGTCTGCATATGATGTACATAAACACAGCCTCACATACACTTCTAAAAATTTAAAGATGGGTAGGGCCACTGATAGGGTTCAACAATTAACAGCATTGTCTCCTCTTCCAGAGAACCTGGGATCAACTACCAGCAACTATATGGTAGCCCATCTCCACTTCCAGGGGATCAGACAACAGACAGACAGACAGACAGACAGAGATAAGGATGGCAGGCCTGCCTGGTCTTACTTTCTCTCTTATCCTTTTTAAAAAATGTTTATTTATTTATTTATTTATTTATTTATTTATTTATTTATTTATTTATTTATGTATTTATTATATATAAATACACTGTAGCTGTGTTCAGACACTCCAGTAGAGGGTGTCAGATTCTGGAGAATCTAAATCCTCTTATAATCTGAATATGATGTACATAAAAAGGCCTCACATATACTTCTAAATATTTAAAGAAGTGTGGGGCCACTGAAAGGGCTCAACAATTAACAGCATTGTCTCCTCTTCCAGAGAACCTTGGATCAACTACCAGCAACTATATGGTGGCCCATCTCCAGTTCCCGGGGATCAGATAGACAGACAGACAGACAGACAGAGATATGGATGGCAGGCCTGCCTGTTCTTTCTTTCTTTCTTATCCTTTTTAAAAAATGTTTAATTAATTATTTATTTATTTATCTATTTATTTATTAGATATAAGTACACTGTAGCTGTCTTCAGACACTCCAGAAGAGTGTGTCAGATTCTGGAGAATCTATATCCCTCTTATGGTCTGCATATGATGTACAAAAACACAGACTCACATTTTCTTCTAAAAATTTAAAGATGGGTGGGGCCCCAAAAATGGCTCAACAATTAACAGCATTGCTTCCTCTTCCAGAGAACCTTGGATAAACTACCAGCAACTATATGGTGGCTCACCTCCAGTTCCAGGGTATCAGACAGTCAGACAGAGAGACAGAGATAAGGATGGAGGCCTGCCTGGACTTTCTTTCTTTCTTATACTTTTAAAAAAATGTTTATTTATTTATTTATTTATTTATTTATTTATTTATTTATTTATTAGATATAAGTACACTATAGCTGTCTGCAGACACTCTAGAAGAGGGTGTCATTTTCTGGAGAATCTAAATCCCTCTTATGGTCTGTATATGATGTACATAAACACAGGCTTACATATACTTCTAAAAATTTAAAGCTGGGTGGGCCCACTGAAAAGGCTCAAAAATTAACACCATTGTCTCCTCTTCCAGAGAATATGGGATCAACTACCAGCAACTATATGGTGGCCCATCTCAAGTTGCAGGGGATCAGACAGACAGACAGACAGACAAAGATAAGGATGTCAGTTCTGCCTGATTTTTCTTTGTTTCTTATCGTGTTTAAAAATGTTTATTTATTCATTTATTCATTTATTCATTTATTCATTTATTCATTTATTCATTTATTCATTTATTCATTTATTCATTTATTCATTTATTCATTTATTCATTTATTCATTTATTCATTTATTTATTTATTTATTTATTTATTTATTTATTATATATAAGTACACTGTAGCTGTCTTCAGACTCTCCAGAAGAGGGTGTCAGATTCTGGAGAATCTATATCCCTCTTATGGTCTGCATATGATGTACATAAACACAGCCTCACATATACTTCTAAAAATTTAAAGATGGGTGGGGCCACTGAAAGGGCTCAACAATTAACAGCATTGTCTCCTCTACCAGAGAACCTGGGATCAACTAGCAGGAACTATATGGTGGCCCATCTCCAGTTCCAAGCGATCAGACAGACTGACAGACAGACAGACTGACAGAGATAAGGATGGAAGGCCTGCCTGGTCTTTCTTTCTTTCTTATCCTTTTTAAAAAATGTTTATTTATTTATTTATATGTTTATTAGATGTAAGTACACTGTAGCCATCTTCAGACACTCCAGAAGAAGTTGTCAGATTCTGGAAAATCTAAATCCCTCTTATGGTCTGTATATGATGTACATAAACACAGCCTCACATTTACTTCTTAAAATTTAAAGGTGGGGGGGGCATTGAAAGGGCTCATCAATTAACAGAATTGTCTCCTCTTCCAGAGAACCTGGGATCAACTACCAGCACCTATATGGTGGCCCATCTCCAGTTCCAGGGGATCAGAACGACAGACAGACAGACAGACAGACAGAGATAAGGATGGCAGGCCTGCCTGGTCTTTCTTTCTTTCTTATCCGGTTTAAATAATGTTTATTTATTTATTTATTTATTTATTTATTTATTTATGTATTTATGTATTTATTAGATATAAGTACACTGTAGCTGTCTTCAGACACTCCAGAAGAGGGTGTCAGATACTGACGAATCTAAATACCTCTTCAGGTCTGCATATGATGTACATAAACACAGCCTCAGATACACTTCTAAAAATTTAAAGATGGGTAGGGCCACAAATAGGGGTCAACAATTAACAGCATTGTCTCCTCTTCCAGAGAACCTGGTATCAACTACCAGCAACTATATGGTAGCCCATCTCCAGTTCCAGGGGTTCAGACAGACACACAGACAGACAGACAGAGATAAGGATGGCAGGCCTGCCTGGTCTTACTTTCTCTCTTATCCTTTTTAAAAAATGTTTATTTATTTATTTATTTATTTATTTATTTATTTATTTATTTATTTATGTATTTATTATATATAAATACACTGTAGCTGTCTTCAGACACTCCAGTAGAGGGTGTCAGATTCTGGAGAATCTAAATCCTCTTATAATCTGAATATGATGTACATAAAAAGGCCTCACATATACTTCTAAATATTTAAAGAAGTGTGGGGCCACTGAAAGGGCTCAACAATTAACAGCATTGTCTCCTCTTCCAGAGAACCTTGGATCAACTACCAGCAACTATATGGTGGCCCATCTCCAGTTCCCGGGGATCAGATAGACAGACAGACAGACAGACAGAGATATGGATGGCAGGCCTGCCTGTTCTTTCTTTCTTTCTTATCCTTTTTAAAAAATGTTTAATTAATTATTTATTTATTTATCTATTTATTTATTAGATATAAGTACACTGTAGCTGTCTTCAGACACTCCAGAAGAGTGTGTCAGATTCTGGAGAATCTATATCCCTCTTATGGTCTGCATATGATGTACAAAAACACAGACTCACATTTTCTTCTAAAAATTTAAAGATGGGTGGGGCCCCAAAAATGGCTCAACAATTAACAGCATTGCTTCCTCTTCCAGAGAACCTTGGATAAACTACCAGCAACTATATGGTGGCTCACCTCCAGTTCCAGGGTATCAGACAGTCAGACAGAGAGACAGAGATAAGGATGGAGGCCTGCCTGGACTTTCTTTCTTTCTTATACTTTTAAAAAAATGTTTATTTATTTATTTATTTATTTATTTATTTATTTATTAGATATAAGTACACTATAGCTGTCTGCAGACACTCTAGAAGAGGGTGTCATTTTCTGGAGAATCTAAATCCCTCTTATGGTCTGTATATGATGTACATAAACACAGGCTTACATATACTTCTAAAAATTTAAAGCTGGGTGGGCCCACTGAAAAGGCTCAAAAATTAACACCATTGTCTCCTCTTCCAGAGAATATGGGATCAACTACCAGCAACTATATGGTGGCCCATCTCAAGTTGCAGGGGATCAGACAGACAGACAGACAGACAAAGATAAGGATGTCAGTTCTGCCTGATTTTTCTTTGTTTCTTATCGTGTTTAAAAATGTTTATTTATTCATTTATTCATTTATTCATTTATTCATTTATTCATTTATTCATTTATTCATTTATTCATTTATTCATTTATTCATTTATTCATTTATTCATTTATTCATTTATTCATTTATTCATTTATTTATTTATTTATTTATTTATTATATATAAGTACACTGTAGCTGTCTTCAGACTCTCCAGAAGAGGGTGTCAGATTCTGGAGAATCTATATCCCTCTTATGGTCTGCATATGATGTACATAAACACAGCCTCACATATACTTCTAAAAATTTAAAGATGGGTGGGGCCACTGAAAGGGCTCAACAATTAACAGCATTGTCTCCTCTACCAGAGAACCTGGGATCAACTAGCAGGAACTATATGGTGGCCCATCTCCAGTTCCAAGCGATCAGACAGACTGACAGACAGACAGACTGACAGAGATAAGGATGGAAGGCCTGCCTGGTCTTTCTTTCTTTCTTATCCTTTTTAAAAAATGTTTATTTATTTATTTATATGTTTATTAGATGTAAGTACACTGTAGCCATCTTCAGACACTCCAGAAGAAGTTGTCAGATTCTGGAAAATCTAAATCCCTCTTATGGTCTGTATATGATGTACATAAACACAGCCTCACATTTACTTCTTAAAATTTAAAGGTGGGGGGGGCATTGAAAGGGCTCATCAATTAACAGAATTGTCTCCTCTTCCAGAGAACCTGGGATCAACTACCAGCACCTATATGGTGGCCCATCTCCAGTTCCAGGGGATCAGAACGACAGACAGACAGACAGACAGACAGAGATAAGGATGGCAGGCCTGCCTGGTCTTTCTTTCTTTCTTATCCGGTTTAAATAATGTTTATTTATTTATTTATTTATTTATTTATTTATTTATTTATGTATTTATGTATTTATTAGATATAAGTACACTGTAGCTGTCTTCAGACACTCCAGAAGAGGGTGTCAGATACTGACGAATCTAAATACCTCTTCAGGTCTGCATATGATGTACATAAACACAGCCTCAGATACACTTCTAAAAATTTAAAGATGGGTAGGGCCACAAATAGGGGTCAACAATTAACAGCATTGTCTCCTCTTCCAGAGAACCTGGTATCAACTACCAGCAACTATATGGTAGCCCATCTCCAGTTCCAGGGGTTCAGACAGACACACAGACAGACAGACAGAGATAAGGATGGCAGGCCTGCCTGGTCTTACTTTCTTTCTTATTCTTTTTTAAAAAATGTTTATTTATTTATTTATTTATGTATTTATTATATATAAGTACACTGTAGCTGTCTTCAGACATTCCAGTAGAGGGTGTCAGATTCTGGAGAATCTAAATCCTCTTATAATCTGAATATGATGTACATAAACACAGCCTCACATATACTTCTAAATATTTAAAGAAGTGTGGGGCCACTGAAAGGGCTCAACAATTAACAGCATTTTCTCCTCTTCCAGATAACCTTGGATCAACTACCAGCAACTATATGTTGGCCCATCTCCAGTTCCAGGGGATCAGACAGACAGACAGACAGACAGAGATAAGGATGGCAGGCCTGCCTGGTCTTACTTTCTTTCTTATCCTTTTAAAAAAATGTTTATTTATTTATTTATTTATTTATTTATTTATTTATTTATTTATTTATTTATTTATGTATTTATTATATATAAGTACACTGTAGCTGTCTTCAGACACTCCAGTAGAGGGTGTCAGTTTCTGGAGAATCTAAATCCTCTTATAATCTGAATATGATGTACATAAAAAGGCCTCACATATACTTCTAAATATTTAAAGAAGTGTGGGGCCACTGAAAGGGCTCAACAATTAACAGCATTGTCTCCTCTTCCAGAGAATCTTGGATCAACTACCAGCAACTATATGGTGGCCAATCTCCAGTTCCCGGGGATCAGATAGACAGACAGACAGACAGACAGACAGAGATATGGATGGCAGGCCTGCCTGGTCTTTCTTTCTTTCTTATCCTTTTTAAAAAATGTTTATTTATTTATTTATTTATTTATCTATTTATTTATTAGATATAAGTACACTGTAGCTGTTCAGACACTCCAGAAGAGGGTGTCAGATTCTGGAGAATCTAAATCCCTCTTATGGTTTGCATATGATGTACATAAACACAGCCTCACATACTTCTAAAAATTTAAAGAAGGGTGGGGCCACTCTAAAAGCTCAACAATTAACAGCATTGTCTCCTCTACCAGAGAACCTGGGATCAACTACCAGCAACTATATGGTGGCCCATCTCCAGTTCCAGGGGATCAGGCAGACAAAGAGACAGACAGACAAGGGTGGCAGGCCTCCCTGGTTTTTCTTTCTTTCTTATCTTTTAAAAAAATGTTTATTTATTTATTTATGTATTTATTAGATATAAGTACACTCTAGCTGTCTTCAGACATTCCAGAAGACGGTGTCAGATTCTGGAGAATATAAATCCCTCTTATGGTCTGCATATGATGGACATAAACACAGATTCACATACACTTCTAAAAATTTAAGATGGGTGGGACCACTGAAAGGGCTCAACATTTACCAGCATTGTCTCTTCTTCCAGAGAACCTGGGATCAGCTACCAGCAACTATATGGTGGCCCATCTCCATTTCCAGGGGATCAGACAGACAGACAGACAGACAGACAGACAGAGATAAGGAGGGCAGGCCTGCCTGGTCTTTCTTTCTTTCTTATCCTTTTAAAATAATGTTTTTATTTATGTATTTATTTATTTATTTATTTATTTATTTATTTATTTATTTATTTATTAGATATAAGTACAATGTAGTTGTCTTCAACACTCCAGAAGAGGGTGTCAGATTCTGGAGAATCTAAATCCCTCTTATAGTCTGCATATGATGTACATAAACACAGACTAACATATACTAGTAAAAATTTAACGATGAGTGGGGCCGCTGAAAGGGCTCAACAATTAACAGCATTCTCTCCTCTTCCAGAGAACCTGGGATCAACTACCAGCACCTATATGGTGGCCCATCTCCAGTTCCAGGGGATCAGAACGACAGACAGACAGACAGACAGACAGAGATAAGGATGGCAGGCCTCCTGGTCTTTCTTTCTTTCTTATCCGGTTTAAATAATGTTTATTTATTTATTTATTTATTTATTTATTTATTTATTTATTTATTAGATATAAGTACACTGTAGCTGTCTTCAGACACTCCAGAAGAGGGTGTCAGGTTCAGATGAATCTAAATCCCTCTTATGGTCTGCATATGATGTACATAAACACAGCTTCAAGACACTTCTAAAAATTTAAAGATGGGTAGGGCCACTGATAGGGCTCAACAATTAACATCATTGTCTCCTCTTCCAGAGAACCCGGGATCAACTACCAGGAACTATATGGTAGCCCATCTCCAGTTCCAGGGGATCAGACAGACACACAGACAGAAAGACAGACAGAGATAAGGATGGGAGGCCTGCCTGGTCTTACTTTCTTTCTTATCCTTTTTAAAAAATGTTTATTTATTTATTTATTTATTTATTTATTTATTTATTTATTATATATAAGTACACTGTAGCTGTCTTCAGACACTCCAGTAGAGGGTGTCAGATTCTGGAGAATATAAACCCTCTTATAATCTGAATATGATGTACATAAACACAGCCTCATATATACTTCTAAATATTTAAAGAAGTGTGGGCCCACTGAAAGGGCTCAACAATTAACAGCATTGTCTCCTCTTCCAGAGAACCTTGGATCAACTACCAGCAACTATATGGTGGCCCATCTCCAGTTCCAGGGGATCAGACAGACAGACAGACAGACAGAAATAAGGATGGCAGGCCTGCCTGGTCTTTCTTTCTTTCTTATCCTTTTTAAAAAAATGTTTATTTATTTATTTATTTATTTATTTATCTATTTATTTATTAGATATAAATACACTGTAGCTGTTCAGACACTCCAGAAGAGGATGTCAGATTCTGGAGAATCTAAATCCCTCTTATGGTCTGCATATGATGGACATAAACACAGCCTCACATATACTTCTAAAAATTTAAAGAAGGGTGGGCCCACTCTAAAAGCTCAACAATTAACAGCATTGTCTCCTCTTCCAGAGTACCTGGGATCAACTACCAGCAACTATATGGTGGCCCATCTCCAGTTCCAGGGGATCAGACAGAAAGACATACAGACAGTGCTAAGGATGGCAGGCCTGCCCTGTCTTTCTTTCTTTCTTATCCTTTTTAAAAAATATTTATTTATTTATTTATTTATTTATTTATTTATTTATGCATTTCTTAGATATAAGTACACTGTAGCTGTCTTCAGACACTCCAGAAGAGGGTGTCAGATTCTGGAGAATCTAAATCCCTCTTATGGTCTGCATATGATGTACATAAACAGAGCCTCACATATACTTCTAAAAATTAAAAGATGGGTGGGCCCACTTAAAGGGCTCAACAATTAACAGCATTGTCTCTTCTTCCAGAGAACGTGGGATCAACTACCAGCAACTATATGGTGGCCCATCTCATGTTCCAGGGGATAAGACAGACAGACAGACAGACAGAGATAAGGATAGCAGGCCTGCCTGATTTTTCTTTCTTTCTTATACTTTTTAAAAAATGTTTATTTATTTATTTATGTATTTATTAGATATAAGTACACTGTAGCTGTCTTCAGACACTCCAGAAGAGGGTGTCAGATTCTGGAGAATCTAAATCCCTCTTATGGTCTGCATATGATGTACATAAACACAGCCTCACATATACTTCTAAAAATTTAAAGATGGGTGGGGCCACTGAGAGGGCTCAACAACTAACAGCATTGTCTCCTCTTCCAGAGGACCTGGGATCAACTACCAGCAACTATATTGTGGCCCATCTCCAGTTCCAGGGGATCAGACAGACATACATACAGACAGACAGACAAGGATTGCAGGCCTGCCTGGTTTTTCTTTCTTTCTTATCCTTTTAAAATAATGTTTATTTATTTATTTATTTATTTATTTATTTATTTATTTATGTATTTATTAGATATAAGTACACTGTAGTTGTCTTCAGACACTCCAGAAGAGGGTGTCAGATTCTGGAGAATCTAAATCCCTCTTATGGTCTTCATAATATGTACATAAACACAGCCTAACATATACTTCTAAAAATTTAAAGATAGGTGGAGCCACTGAAAGGGCTCAACAATTAACAGCATTGTCTCCTCTTCCAGAGAACCTGGGATCAACTACCAGCAACTATATGCTGGCCCATCTACAGTTCCAGGGGATCAGACACACTCTAGACAGACAGACTCTGTAGGACCCAGAATATGGCAAGAAACCCTGAGAAAGGTGGAAAATTAATAATACACTCTGTAGTACCCAGAATATGGCAAGAAACCCTCATAAAAGTAGAAAATTAAAAACTCACACTGAAGGAACCCAAATATGGCAAGAAAACCTGAAAAATGTGGAAAATGAGAATAATCACAGTGTAGGAACCAGAATTCCGAAAATACTTGAAAAACGTCGTAAATGAGAAAATCACATTTTAGGATCCAGAAATTGGGGTGAAACCCTGAGAAACGTGGAAAATTAAAAATACACTCTGTAGCACTGAGAATATGGCAAGAAACCCTCAACAAAGTAGAAAATTAAAAACTCACACTGAAGGATCCCGAATATGGCGCGAAAACATTAAAAAGGTAGAAAATGAGAATAATCACACTGTATTACCCAGAATTACAAAAACATGAAAAACATCGAAAATGAGAAAATCACACTTGTAGGACCCAAAATACGAAAAAACTTGAAAAACGTGGAAAATGAGAAAATCACACTGCAGAAACGAGAATATGCCGAACAACCATGAAACACCTGAAAATTAAAAATTCACACTATTGGACACAGAATATGGTGAGAAACCATGAAAAGACTGGACAATTAAAAATTCACACTTCATTACCCAGATATGGAGAGAAATACTGAAAACCGTGGGAAAAAATTCACAATGAAGGACCTGGAATACGGCAAGAGACCCTGAAAAAACATGGAAATGAGAAAATCACACAGTATAACCCAGAATATGACGAAAAAACCTGAAAAAGATAAAATATTAAAATATCACACGGAAGGACCCAGAATATTGCGAAAAACCTGAAAAAGGAGGAAGATAAAAAACTCACACTGAAGGACACAGAATATGGCGAGAAAACCTGAAAAAAGTAGAAAATTAAAAATTCACACTGAAAGACCCCGAATATGGTTTGAAAACCTGAAAAAGGTGGAAAATGAGAATAATCACACTGTAGGACCCAGATTATGCCCAGAAACCCTGAAAACGTGTAAAATTAAAAAAACATGCTGTAGGACCCAGAATATGGCGAGAAAACCTGAAAAAAGTAGAAAATTAAAAATTCACACTGAAGGACCCCGAATATGGTGAGAAAACCTGAAAAAGGTGGAAAATGAGAATAATCACAATGTAGGACCCAGATTTTGCCCAGAAACCCTGAAAACGTGGAAAATTAAAAATACATGCTGTAGGACCCAGAATATGGCGAGAAACCCTGAAAAAAGTTCAAAATTACAAACTCACACTGTAGGACCCCAAATATAGCGAGAAACCCTGAAAAAGGTGGAAAATGAGAAAATCACATTTCAGGACCCAGAATAGGCCGAGAAAATGTGAAAAACATGAAAATTAAAAATTCACACTAACGGACCCAGAATATGGCGAGAAAAAGTTAATAAAAAAGTAGAAAATTAAAATCTCACAGTGAAGGAGCCCAAACATGGCGAGAAAACCTGAAAAAGGTGGAAAATGAGAAAATCACACAGTAGGATCCAGAATATGGTGAGAAACCCTGAAGAAAGTAGAAAAATACAAACTGACACTGAAGGACCCCAAATATGGGGAGAAAACCTGAAAAAGGTGGAAAATGAGAAAATCACACTGCAGGACCCAGAATATTTCAAGAAACACTGAAAAACGTGAAAATTAAAAATTCACACTGTTGGACACAGAATATGGCGAGAAACCATGAAAAAAAGTGGATAATTAAAATTCACACTGTATTACCCATAATATGGGGAGAAATACTGAAAAACGTGGAAAATTAAAAATCCACACTGAAGGACCTGGAATATGGCAAGAAAACCTGAAAATGTGGAAATGTGAAAATCACAGTGTAGGACCCAGAATATGAAGAAAAAACCTGAAAAACGTGGAAAATGAAAAATACATACTATAGGACACAGTTTATGGCGAGAAACCCTGAAAGAGTAGAAAATTAAAAACTCACACTGAAGGACCCCAAATATGGCAAGAAACCCTGAAAAAAGTAGAAAATTACAAACTGACACTGAAGAACCCCAATTATGGCGAGAAAACCTGAAAAAGGTGGAAAATGAGAAAATCACACTGTAGGACCCAGAATTACGAAAAAACTTGAAAATATCGAAAATGAGAAAATCACACTGTAGGACCCAGAATATGCCAAGAAACCCTGAAAACGTGAAAAATTAAAAATACAACGTTTAGGACCCAGAATACGGCGAGAAACCCTGAAAAAATTAGAAAATTAAAAACTCACACTGAAGGACCCGAAAAATGGCTAGAAAGGCTGAAAAAGGTGGAAAATGAGAAAATCACACTGTAGGACCCAGAATTACGAAAAAAATTGAAAAATGTGGAAAATGAGAAAATCACACTGTAGGACCCAGAATATGCCGAGAAACGCTGAAAAAAGTGAAACATTAAATATTCACACTGTCGGACCAAGAATATTACCAAAAAAAAAACCTTAAAAACGACGAAAATTAAAAATTTACACTGTGGGACCCAGAATATGGCGAGAAACACTGAAAAATGTGGAAAATTAAATTCACACTGTAGGAACAAGAATATGCCGAGAAAACCTGAAAAAGTTTGAAAATGAAAAAATCACACTGTGGGACTGAGAATATGACGAAAAAAAAACCTTAAAAACATGGAAAATTAAAAACTCCCACTGAAGAACCTAGAATATGGCAAGAAACCCTGAAAAAGGTGGAAAATGAGAAATTCACACTGTAGGACCCAGAATATGATGAGAAACACTGAAAAATGTTGAAAAATAAAAATTCACACTATAGGACCAGAATATGGAAAAAAACCTTGAAAAACGTGGAAAATTAAAAATTCACACTGCAGGACCCAGAATATGCTGAGAAAACCTGAAAAAGGTGGAAAATGAGAAAATCACACTGTAGGATGGAGAATTGGGGAAAAAAACTTGAAAAAAGTCAAAAATTGGAAAATCGCACAGTAGGAGCAAGAATATGCCAGAAACCCTGAAAACGTGGAAAATTAAAAATACACGCTGTAGGATTCAGAATATGGCAAGAAACCCTGAAAGAAGTAGAAAATTAAAAACTCACACTGAAGGACCCGGAATATGGCGAGAAAACCTGAAAAATGTGGAAAATGAGAAAAACAATCTGTAGGACATAGAAATGCGAAAAAACTTAAAAAAAGTGGAAAATGAGAAAATCACATTGTAGGACCCAGAATATGCCAAGAAACCCTGAAAAACGAGAAAAAATAAAAATATGCTTTTTGGAGCCAGAATATTGCAAGAAACACAGTAAAAAGTAGAAAATTAAAAACTCACACTGAAAGACACCGAATATGGCAAAAAACCTGAAAAAGGTGGAAAATGAGTATAATCACACTGTAGGACACAGAATAGCGAAAAAACTTGAAAAACGTGGAAAAGGAGAAAATCACACTGCAGAACCCAGAATATGCCGAGAAACCCTGAAAAACTAGAAAATTAAAAACTCACACTGAAGGACCCCGAATATGGAGAGTTAACCTGAAAAAGGTGGAAAATGAGAAAATCACACTGTAGGACCCAGAATTACAAAAAAACTTGAAAAACGTGGAAAAGGAGAAAATCACACTGCAAGACCCAGAATATGCCGAGAAACACTGAAAAATGTGAAAAAAAAAATTCACACTGTCAGACACAGAATATGGCAAGAAACCATGAAAGAAGTGGAAAATGAGAAAATCACACTGTATTGCCCAGAATATGGCGAGAAATACTGAAAAACGTGGAAAATTAAAAATTCAGACGGAAGGACCTGGAATATGGCAAGAAAACCTGAAAAACGAGGAAATGGGAAAATCACACTGTACGAGCCAGAATATGCAGAGAAACCTTGAAAAACGTGGAAAATTAAAAATACACTCTGTAGGACCCAGAATATGGCGAGAAACCCTGAAGAATGTAGAAAATTAAAAACTCACATTGAAGGACCCCGAATATGGCGAGAAAACCTGAAAAAGGTGGAAAATGAGAAAAGCACACCGTAGGACCCATAATATTACAAAAAACTTGAAAGAAGTGGAAAATTAAAAATTCACAGTGAAGGACCCAGAATATGGCGAGAAAACCTGAAAAACGAGGAAAATTCAAAATTCACACTGTAGGACCCAGAATATGGCTAGAAAACCTGAAAAAGTTGGAAAATGAGAATAATCACACTGTAGGACCAAGATATGCGAAAAAACTTAAAAAATTTCAAAATTGAGAAAATCACACTGTAGGACCCAGAATATGCTGAGAAACACTGAAAAACGTGGAAAATTAAATATACACGCTGTAGGACCCATAATATGTCGAGAAACCCTGAAAAATTAGAAATGTAAAAACTCACACTGAGGGACCCCAAATATGGCAAGAAAACATAAAAAGATGAAAAAAGAGAAAATCACACTGTAGGACCCAGAAATATGAAAAAACTTGAAAAATGTGGAAAATGAGAAAATCACACTGCAGAAACCAGAATATGCCGAACAACCATGAAAAACCTGAAAATTAAAAATTCACACAGTCGGACACAGAATATGGTGAGAAACCATGAAAAAAGTGGACAATTAAAAATTCACACTTTATTACCCAGATATGGCGAGAAATACTGAAAACCGTGGAAAAAAATTCACACTGAAGGACCTGGAATACGGCAAGTGACCCTGAAAAACATGGAAATGAGAAAATCACACAGTAGGACCCAGAATATGCCAAGAAACCCTGAAAACGTGGAAAATTAAAAATACATGCTGTAGGACGCAGAATACAGAGAGAAACCCTGAAAAAACTAGAAAATTAAAAATTCACACTGAAGGACACCAAATATGGCTAGAAAACCTGAAAAAGTTGGAAAATGAGAAAATCCCACTGCAGAACCCAGAATATGCAGAGAAACTCTGAAAAACGTGAAAATTAAAAATTCACACTGTCGGACAAAGAATATGGTGAGAAATAATGAAAAACGTGGAAAATTAAAAATTCACACTGAATGACCTGGAATATGTCAAGAAAACCTGAAAAACGTGGAAATGAGAAAATCACACTGTAGGAACCTGAATATGATGGAAAAACCTGAAAATGGTGGAAAATGAGAATAATCACACTGTAGGACCCAGATTTGAAAAAAAAAAATTGAAAAACGTCGAAAATGTGAATATAATACTCTAGGACCCAGAATATGCAGAGATACCCTGAAAAACGTGGAAAATTAAAAATACACGCTGTAGGACCCAGAATATGGCGAGAAACCCTGAAATATCAGAAAAGTAAAAAATCACACTGAAGGACCCCAAATATGGCGAGAAAACCTGAAAAAGGTTGAAAATGAGAAAATCACACTGTAGGACCCAGAATTACGAAAAAACTTGAAAAACGTGGAAAATGAGAAAATCACACTACAGGACCCAGAAATGCCGATAAACCCTGAAAAACGTGAAAATTAAAAATTCACACTGTTGGACACAGAATATGGCGAGAAATCCTGAAAGAGGTGGAAAATCAGAAAATCACTCTGTAGGACCCAGAATTGGGAAAAAACATGAAAAATGTCATAAATGAGAAAAATCACACTGTAGGACCTAGAATATGACGCAAAACCCTGAAAAACTTGGAAAATTAAAAATACACGCTGTAGGAAAAAGAATATCGAGAAACCCTGAATAACGTGAAAATTAACAATTCACACTGTTGGACAAAGAATATGGCAAGAAATCATGAAAAAAGTGGAAAATTAAAAATTCACACTGTATTACACAAAATATGGAAAGAAATACTGAAAAACGTGAAAATTAAAAAATCACACTGTTGGACACAGAATATGGCGAGAAATACTGAAAAACGTGGAAAATATAAAATTCACACTGAAGGTCCTGGAATATGTCAAGAAAAGCTGAAAAACGTGGAAATGAGAAAAATCACACTGTAGGACCCAAAATATGACGGAAAAAACACGAAAATCGTGGAAAATTAAAAATTAACACTAAAGAGCCAGGCATATGGCGAGAAAACATGAAAAAAGAGGAAAACTCAAAACTCACGCTGTAGGACACAGAATATGTTGAGAAACCCTGAAAAATTAGAAAATTAAAAACTCACACTGAAGAACCCCAAATATGGCGAGAGAACCTGAAAAATGTAGAAAATTAAAAATTCACAATGAAGGACCCAGAACATGGCAAAAAAACCTGAAAAACGAGGAAAATTCAAAACTCACTATGTAGGACCCAGAATATGGCAAGAAAACCTGAAAAAGGAGGAAAACTCAAAACTCACACTGTAGAACCCAGAATATGGCGAGAAAACCTGAAAAAGGTGGAAAATGAGAATAATCACACTGTAGGACCGAGATTTGGAAAACAAAAAATTGAAAAACGTTGAAAATGAGAAAATCACACTGTAGGACCCAGAATATGCTGAGAAACCCTGAAAAACGTGGAAAATTAAAAATACACTGTGTAGGACCCAGAATTACGCAAAAACTTGAAAAACGTAGAAAATGAGAAAATCACACGGCAGGACCCAGAATATGCAGAGAAACCCTGAAAAACGTGAAAATTAAAAATTCACACTGTCAGACACAGAATATGGCGAGAAATACTGAAAAACGTGGAAAATTAAAAATACACGCTGTAGGACCCAGAATATGGCTAGAAACCCTGAAAAAAGTAGAAAATTACAAACTCACACTGAAGGACCCCTAATATGGCAAGAAATCCTGAAAAAGGTGGAAAATGAGAAAATCACTCTGTAGGACCCAGAATTGGGAAAAAACCTGAAAAATGTCATAAATGAGAAAAATCACACTGTAGGACCGAGAATATGACGAAAAACCCTGAAAAACTTGGAAAATTAAAAATACACGCTGTAGTAAAAAGAATATCGAGAAACCCTGAATAACGTGAAAATTAACAATTCACACTGTCGGACAAAGAATATGGCGAGAAACCATGAAAAAAGTGGAAAATTAAAAATTCACACTGTATTACGCAAAATATGGAAAGAAATACTGAAAAACGTGAAAATTAAAAATTCACACTGAAGGACCTGGAATATGGCAAGAAAACCTGAAAAACGAGGAAATGAGAAAATCACACTGTAGGTCCCAGAATATGACGAAAAAACCTGAAAAAAGTAGAAAATTAAAAATTCACACTGAAGGACCCAGAATATGTAGAGATAACCTGAAAAACGAGGAAAATTAAAAACTCACACTGAGGGACCCAGAATATGGCGAGAAAACCTGAAAAAAGTAGAAAATTAAAAATTCACACTGAAGGACCCCGAATATGGCCAGAAAAACTGAAAAAGGTGGAAAATGACAATAATCACACTGTAGGACCCAGAATTGCGAAAAAACTTGAAAAGCGTCGAAAATGAGAAAATCACACTGTAGGACCCATAATGTGCCGAGAAACCCTGAAAACGTGGTAAATTAAAAATACACGGTGTAGGACCCTGAATATGGCGAGAAACCCTGAAAAAAGTAGAAAATTAAAAACTCACAGTGAAATACCCCAAGAATTGCGAAAAAACTTGAAAATCGTGGAAAATGAGAAAATCACACTGCTGGACCCAGAATATGCCGATAAACCCTGAAAAACGTGAAAATTAAAAATTCACACGGTCGGACACAGAATATGGCAAGAATCATGAAAAAAGTGGAAAATTAAAAATTCACACTGTATTACCCAGTATATGGCGAGAAATATTGAAAACGTGGAAAATTAAAAAATCACACTGAAGGACCCCTCATATGGCGAGAAAACCTGAAAAACAAGGAAAATTCAAAACTCACACTATAGGACCCAGAATATGGCGAGAAATCCTGAAAAAGATGGAAAATGAGAATAATCACACTACAAAACCCAGATTTGGAAAAAAAAAATTGAAAAACGTCGAAAATGAGAAAATCACACTGTAGGACCCAGAATATGCCGAGAAACCCTGAAAACGTGGAAAATTAAAAATATACGCTGTAGGACCCAGAATATGTCGAGAAACACTGAAAAATTATAAAAGTAAAAAATCACACGGAAGGACCCCAAATATGGCGAGAAAACCTGAAAAAGTTGAAAAATGAGAAAATCACACTGAAGGACCCAGAATTACGAAAAAACGTGAAAAACGTGGAAAATGAGACAATCACACTGCAGGACCCAGAATATGACGAAAAAACTTGAAAAACGTGGAAAATTAAAAATACAAGCTCTAGGACACAGAATATGTTGAGAAATCCTGAAAATTTAGAAAATTATAAACTTACACTGAAGGACCCCAAATATGGAGAGAGAACCTGAAAAAAGTAGAAAGTTAAAAATTCACACTGAAGGACCCAGAATTGCGAAAGAACTTGAAAAACATCGAAAATGAGAAAATCACACTGTAGGACCCAGAATATGCCTAGAAACCCTGAAAACATGGAAAATTAAAAATACACGCTCTATGACTCAGAATATGGCGAGAAACCCTGAAAAATGTAGAAAATTACAAACTCACACTGAAGGACCCAAAATATGGCTAGAAAACCTGAAAAATGTGGAAAATTAAAAATACATGCTGTAGGACCCAGAATATGGAGTGAAACCCTGAAAAATTAGAAAAGTAAAAAATCATACTGAAGGACCCCAAATATGGCGAGAAAACCTGAAATAGGTGGAAAATGAGAAAATCACACGGCAGGACCCAGAATATGCAGAGAAACCCTGAAAAACGTGAAAATTAAAAATTCACACTGTCGGACACAGAATATGTCGAGAAATACTGAAAAACGTGGAAAATTAAAAATACACGCTGTAGGACCCAGAATATGGCTAGAAACCGTAAAAAAAGTAGAAAATGACAAACTAACACTGAAGACCCCTAATATGGCGAGAAATCCTGAAAAAGGTGGAAAATGAGAAAATCACTCTGTAGGACCCAGAATTGGGAAAAAACCTGAAAAATGTCGTAAATGAGAAAAATCACACTGTAGGACCCAGAATATGACAAAAAACCCTGAAAAACGTGGAAAATTAAAAATACACGCTGTAGGACACAGAATATGCCGAGAAACCCTGAATAACGTGAAAATTAACGATTCACACTGTCGGCCAAAGAATATGGCGAGAAACCATGAAAAATGTGGAAAATTAAAAATTCACACTGTATTATGCAAAATATGGAAAGAAATACTGAAAAACGTGAAAATTAAAAATTCACACTTAAGGACCTGGAATATGGCAAGAAAACCTGAAAAACGTGGAAATGAGAAAATCACACTGTAGGTCCCAGAATATGACGAAAAAAACCTAAAAAAAGTGGAAAATTAAAAATTCACACTGAAGGACTCAGAATATGTAGAGATAACCTGAAAAACAAGGAAAATTAAAAACTCACACTGAGGGACCCAGAATATGGCGAGAAAACCTGAAAAAAGTAGAAAATTAAAAATTCACACTGAAGGACCCCGAATATGGCCAGAAAAACTGAAAAAGTTGGAAAATGAGAATAATCAAACTGTAGGACCCAGAATTGCGAAAAAACTTGAAAAGCGTCAAATGAGAAAATCACACTGTAGGACCCATAACGTGCCTAGAAACCCTGTAAACGTGGTAAATTAAAAATACACTGTGTAGGACCCAGAATATGGCGAGAAACCCTGAAAAAAGTCGAAAATTAAAAACTCACAGTGAATTTTCCCAAGAATTGCGAAAAAACTTGAAAATCGTGGAAAATGAGAAAATCACACTGTTGTACCCAGAATATGCCAATAAACCCTGAAAAAACGTGAAAATTAAAAATTCGCACTATCGGACACAGAATATGGGAAGAATCATGAAAAAAGTGGAAAATTAAAAATTCACAATGAAGGACCCCTCATATGGCAAGAAAACCTGAAAAACAAGGAAAATTCAAAACTAACACAATAGG
This sequence comes from Mus caroli, assembly GCF_978045245.1. Taxonomy (NCBI): domain Eukaryota; kingdom Metazoa; phylum Chordata; class Mammalia; order Rodentia; family Muridae; genus Mus; species Mus caroli. The sequence goes on along the minus strand of NW_028227846.1, from coordinate 2,615 downwards.
ACCGAGAATATGGCGAGAAATCCTGAAAAAGATGGAAATGAGAATAATCACACTACAGAACCCAGATTTGGGAAAAAAAAAATTGAAAAACGTCGAAAATGAGAAAATCACACTGTAGGACCCAGAATATGCCGAGAAACCCTGAAAACGTGGAAAATTAAAAATATACGCTGTTGGACCCAGAATATGTCGAGAAACACTGAAAAATTAGAAAAGTAAAAAATCACACGGAAGGACCCCAAATATGGCGAGAAAACCTGAAAAGTTGAAAATGAGAAAATCACACTGTAGGCCCCAGAATTATGAAAAAACTTGAAAAAACGTGGAAAATGAGAAAATCACACTGCAGGACCCAAAATATGACGAAAAAAACTTGAAAAACGTGAAAATTTAAAAATACACGCTCTAGGACACAGAATATTTTGAGAAATCATGAAAAATTAGAAAATTATACACTTACACTGAAGGACCCCCAAATATGGAGAGAGCACCTGAAAAAAGTAGAAAATTAAAAATTCACACTGAAGGACCCAGAATTGTGAAAGAACTTGAAAAACATCGAAAATGAGAAAATCACACTGTAGGACCCAGAATATGCCTAGAAACCCTGAAAACATGGAAAATTAAAAATACACGCTGTAGGACCCACAATATGGCAAGAAACCCTGAAAAAAATAGAAAAGTACAAACTCACACTGAAGGACCCCAAATATGGCTAGAAAACCTGAAAATTTGAAAAATGAGAAAATCACACTGCAGAACCCAGAATATGCCGAGAAACCCTGAAAAACGTGAAAATTAAAAATTCACACTGTTGGACACAGAATATGGCGAGAAATACTGAAAAACGGGGAAAATTTAAAATTCACACTGAAGGTCCTGGAATATGTCAAGAAAAGCTAAAAAACGTTGATAAGAGAAAAATCACACTGTAGGACCCAGAATATGACAGAAAAACCTGAAAAACGTGGAAAATTAAAAATTAACTCTAAAGTGCCCGGCATATGGCGAGAAAACCTGAAAAACCAGGAAAACTCAAAACTCACGCTGTAGGACACAGAATATGTCGAGAAACCCTGAAAAATTAGAAAATTAAAAACTCACACTGAAGAACCCCAAATATGGCGAGAGAACCTGAAAAATGTAGAAAATTAAAAATTCACACTGAAGGACCCAGAACATGGCAAAAAAACCTGAAAAACGAGGAAAATTCAAAACTCACTATGTAGGACCCAGAATATGGCAAGAAAAGCTGAAAAAGGAGGAAAACTCAAAACTCACACTGTAGAACCCAGAATATGGCGAGAAAACCTGAAAAAGATGGAAAATGAGAATAATCACACTGTAGGACCAAGATTTGGAAAAAAAAATTGAAAAACGTCGAAAATGAGAAAATCACACTGTAGGACCCAGAATATGCTGAGAAACCCTGAAAAACGTGGAAAATTAAAAATACAAGCTGTAGGACCCAGAATATGGGTAGAAACCCTGAAAAAAGTAGAAAATTACAAACTCACACTGAAGACCCCTAATATGTCGAGAAATCCTGAAAAAGGTGGAAAATGAGAAAATCACTCTGTAGGACCCAGAATTGGGAAAAAACCTGAAAAATGTCGTAAAAGAGAAAAATCACACTGTAGGACCCAAAATATGACAAAAAAACCCTGAAAAACGTGGAAAATTAAAAATACACGCTGTAGGACAGAGAATATGCGGAGAAACCCTGAATAACGTAAAAATTAACGATTCACACTGTTGGACAAAGAATATGGCGAGAAACCATGAAAAAAAGTGGAAAATTAAAAATTCACACTGAAGGACCTGGAATATGGCAAGAAAACCTGAAAAACGTGGCAATGAGAAAATCACACTGTAGGTCCCAGAATATGACGAAAAAACCTGAAAAAAGTAGAAAACTAAAAATTCACACTGAAGGACCCAGAATATGTAGGGATAACCTGAAAAACAAGGAAAATTAAAAACTCACACTGAGGGACCCAGAGTATGGCGAGAAAACCTGAAAAAAGTAGAAAATTAAAAATTCACACTGAAGGACCCCGAATATGGCCAGAAAAACTGAAAAAGGTGGAAAATGACAATAATCACACTGTAGGACCCAGAATTGCGAAAAAACTTGAAAAGCGTCGAAAATGAGAAAATCACACTGTAGGACCCATAATGTGACCAGAAACCCTGAAAACGTGGTAAATTAAAAATACACGGTGTAGGACCCATAATATGGTGAGAAACCCTGAAAAAGTAGAAAATTAAAAATTCACAGTGAAATACCCCAAGAATTGCGAAAAAACTTGAAAATCGTGGAAAATGAGAAAATCACACTGCTGGACCCAGAATATGCCAATAAACCCTGAAAAAAGTGAAAATTAAAAATCCACACTGTCGGACACAGAATATGGCAAGAATCTTGAAAAAAGTGGAAAATTAAAAATTCACACTGAAGGACCCTTCATATGGCAAGAAAACCTGAAAAACAAGGAAAATTCAAAACTCACACTATAGGACCGAGAATATGGCGAGAAATATTGAAAAGGATGGAAAATGAGAATAATCACACTATATAACCCAGATTTGGAAAAAAAAATTGAAAAACGTCG
>NW_028227845.1:0-66229 GCF_978045245.1 Mus caroli | reverse complement strand
AATCTTTAAAAAAAAAAAAAAAAAAAACAAAATCCATGTGATTAAAAGAAACTACTTTCTCTACCCCAGAAATAACCAGAAAACCTCACAATTACAAGGATCATTGCCATTATGGAGGTTTTCATGTCTACTCTCCCAAATTCCAAGCAATTATAGGATTACTCAATAACATCAATGGGCAACAATGTAACAGGGGGGCTGGAGAGATGGCTGCTGACTGACTGCTCTCCCCGAGGTTCTGAGTTCAAATCCCAGCAACCACATGGTGGCTCACAACCATCTGTAATGGTATCTAATGCCCTCTTCTGCTGTGTCTGAAGATAGCTACAGTGTAAACCCTGAAAGATTGAAAAATAAGAAAATCAAACTTGTAGTACCTGCAATATGGTGAGAAACCTGAAAAAGTCAAAAAATGAGAAAATCACAATATAGGACTTGGAATAAGATGAGAAACCGTGAAAAAGACAAAAAATGACAAAAACACACTGTAGGAGCTGGAATATGGTGAGAAACCCTGAAAAAGTCCAAAAATCAGAAATTCATACTTGTAGGATCTGCAATATGGTGAGAAACCCTGAAAAAGTCGAAAAATGAGAAAATCACACTGTAGGACTTGGAATATGGTAAGAAACCCTGAAAAAGTCGAAAAATGAGAAAATCATGCACTAGACCCAGAATATGATGAGAAACACAGAAAAAGTCTTAAAATGAGAAAATCACCCTGTAGGACCTGGAATATGGTAAGAAACCCTGAAAATGTCGAAAAATGAGAAAATGACACTGTAGGAGCTGGAATATGGTGAGAAGTCCTGAAAAGTCCAAAAAAAAAAAAAAAAAAAAGAAATATACACTTGTAAGACTTGCAATATGGTTAGAGACCCTGAAAAAGTCGAAAAATGAGAAAATCACACTGTAGGACCTGGAATATGGTGAGAAACTCTGAAAATGTCGAAAAATAAGAAATTCACACTTGTAGGACCTGCAATATGGTGAGAAACCCTGAAAAGTCAAAAAATGAGAAATCACACTGTAGGACTTGGAATAAAATGAGAAACCGTGAAAAAGACAAAAAATGACAAAAGTACACGGTAGGAGATGGAATATGGAGAGAAACCGTTAAAAAGTAGAAAAATAAGATATACACACTTGTAGGACATGCAATATGGTGAGAGACGCTGAAAAAGTCTTAAAATGAGAAAATCACACTGTAGTACCTGGAATATGGTTAGAAACCCTGAAAAGTCCAAAAATAAGAAATTCACACGTGTAGGACCTGCAATATGGTGAGAAACCCTGAAAAAGTCGAAAATGAGAAAATCACACTGTAGGACTTGGAATAAGATGAGACACCCTGAAAAAGTCAAAAAAAGAGAAATTTCACTGTAGGACTTGAATAAGATGGGAAACCTGAAAAAGTTGAAAAATGAGAAAATCACAATGTAGAAGATGGAATATGGTGAGCAATCCTGAAAAAGTCAAAAAATGAGAAAATCACACTGTGGAACCTGGAATATGGTGAGAAACTATGAAAAAGGCGAAAAGTTGAAAAATCACACTCTAGGACTTGGAATATGATGAGAAACCCTGAAAAAGTCAAAAATGAGAAAATCACACTGTAGTAGCTGGAATATGGAGAGAAACATTGAAAAAGTCTCAAAATGAGAAAATCACACAGTTGGACCTGCAATATGGTGAGAAACACTGAAACAGTCGAAAAATAAGAAAATCAAACTTGTAGTACCTGCAATATGGTGAGAAACCCTGAAAAATTGCAAAAATTAGAAAATCACACTGTAGGATTTAGAATATGATAAGAAACCGTGAAAAAAGTCAAAAATGAGAAAAATACACTGTAGAAGCTGGAATATGGTGATTAAACCCTGAAAAAAGTGAAAAATAAAAAATCACACTTGTAGAACCTCCAATATGGTGAGAAACCCTGAAAAAGTCAAAAAATGAGAAAATCACACTGTAGGACCTGGAATTTGTTCAGAACCCTGAAAAAGTCTTAAAATGAGAAAATCACACTGTAGGACTTGGAATAAGATGAGAAACCCTAAAAAAGTCGAAAATGAGAAAAATACACTGAAGGAGTTGGAAATGTTGAGAAACCCTGAAAAAGTCTTAAAATGAGAAAATCACACTGTAGGACCTGGAATATGGTGAGATACTCTGAAAAAGTCGAAAAAAGAGAAAATCACACTCTAGGACTTGGAATATGATGAGAAACCCTGAAAAAGTCAAAAAATGAGAAAATCACACTATACTACCTGGAATATGGTGAGAAACCCTGAAAAAAGTCTAAAAATTAGAAAATCAAACCGTAGGACCTGGAATATGGTGAGAAACCCTGAAGATCAAAAATAAGAAAATCAAACTTGTAGTACCTGCAATATGTTGAGAAACCCTGAAAAAGTCAAAAATTGAGAAAATCACAATATAGGACTTGGAATAAGTTGAGAAACCGTGAAAAAGACAAAAAATGACAAAAACACACTGTAGGAGCTGGAATATGGTGAGAAACCCTAAAAAAGTCCAAAAATAAGAAATTCACACTTGTAGGACCTGCAATATGGTGAGAAACCCTGACAAAGTCGAAAAATGAGAAAATCACACTGTAGGACTTGGAATAAGATGAGACACACTGAAAAAATCAATAAATGAGAAAATTTCACTGTAGGACTTGGAATAAGATGAGAAACCCTGAAAAAGTTGAAAAATGAGAAAATCACAATGTAGAAGATGGAATATGGTGAGCAATCCGAAATAGTCAAAAAATGAGAAAATCACGCTGTAGGACCTGGAATATGGTGAGAAACACTGAAAAAGTCTAAAAATAAGATAAAACTTGTAGTACCTGAAATATGGTGAGAAACCCTGAAAAAGTCAAAAAATTAGAAAATCAAATTGTAGGAACTGGAATATGCTGAGAATCCCTGAAAAAGTCGAAAAATGAGAAAATCACACTGTAGTACCTGAAATATGGTGAGAAACCTTGAAAAATTAAAAAAATGAGAAAATCACACTGTAGGACCTGGAATATGGTGAGAAACCGTGAAACAGTCGAAATATAAGAAAATCAAACTTGAAGTACCTGCAATATGGTGAGAAACCCTGAAAAAGTCGAAAAATGAAAAATCACACTGTAGGATTTGGAATATGATGAGAAACCATGAAAAAGTCAAAAATGAGAAAAATATACTGTAGGAGTTGGAATGTGGTGAGAAAACCTGAAAAAGTCGAAGAATAAGATAATCACACAAGTAAGACCTCCTATATGGTGAGAAACCCTGAAAAAGTCAAAAAATGAGAAAATTTCACTGTAGGACTTGGAATAAGATGAGAAACCCTGAAAAAGTTGAAAAATGAGAAAATCACAATGTAGAAGATGGAATATGGTGAGCAATCCTGAAAAAGTCAAAAAATGAGAAAATCACACTGTGGAACCTGGAATATGGTGAGAAACTCTGAAAAAGGCGAAAAATTGGAAAAATCACACTCGAGGACTTGGAATATGATGAGAAACCCTGAAAAAGTCAAAAATGAGAAAATCAGACTGTAGTAGCTGGAATATGGTGAGAAACATTGAAAAAGTCTCAAAATGAGAAAATCACACAGTTGGACCTGCAATATGGTGAGAAACACTGAAACAGTCGAAAAATAAGAAAATCAAACTTGTAGTACCTGCAATATGATGAGAAACCCTAAAAAATTCCAAAAATGAGAAAATCAAACTGTAGGATTTAGAATATGATGAGAAACCGTGAAAAAGTCAAAAAATGATTAAAATACACTGTAGAAGCTGGAATATGGTGAGTAAACCCTGAAAAAGTCGAAAAATAAGAAAATCACACTTGTAGAACCTCCAATATGGTGAGAAACCCTGAAAAAGTCGAAAAATGAGAAAATCACACTGTAGGACCTGGAATATGTTGAGAAACCCTGAAAAAGTCTTAAAATGAGAAAATCACACTGTAGGACTTGGAATAAGATGAGAAACCCTAAAAAAGTCGAAAAATGAGAAAAATACACTGAAGGAGTTGGAATATGTTGAGAAACCCTGAAAAAGTCTTAAAATGAGAAAATCACACGGTAGGACCTGGAATATGGTGAGAAACTCTGAAAAAGTCGAAAAAAGAGAAAATCACACTCTAGGACTTGGAATATGATGAGAAACCCTGAAAAAGTCAAAAAATGAGAAAATCACACTGTAGTACCTGGAATATGGTGAGAAACCCTGAAAAAGTCTAAAAATGAGAAAATCAAACAGTAGGACCTGGAATATGGTGAGAAACCCTGAAAGATCGAAAAATAAGAAAATCAAACTTGAAGTACCTGCAATATGGTGAGAAACCCTGAAAAAGTCAAAAAATGAGAAAATCACAATATAGGACTTGGAATAAGATGAGAAACAGTGAAAAAGACAAAAAAATGACAAAAACACACTGTAGGAGCTGGAATATGGTGAGAAACCCTGAAAAAGTCCAAAAATAAGAAATTCACACTTGTAGGACCTGCAATAATGTGAGAAACCCTGAAAAAGTCGAAAAATGAGAAAATCACACTGTAGGACTTGGAATAAGATGAGAAACCGTGAAAAAGAAAAAAAAATGACAAAAACACACTGTAGGAGCTGGAATATTGTGAGAAACCCTGAAAAAGTTCAAAAATAAGAAATACACACTTATAGGATATGCAATATGGTGAGAGACCCTGAAAAAGTCTTAATATTAGAAAATCACACTGTAGGACTTGGGATATGGTGAGAAACCCTGAAAAACATGAAAAATTAGAAAATCAAACTGTAGGACCCGGAATATGCTGAGAATCCCTGAAAAATTCGAAAAATGCAAAAATCACACTATAGGACTTGGAATATGATGAGAAACCCTGAAAAAGTCCAAAAATAAGAAATTCACACTTGTAGGACCTGCAATATAGTGAGAAACCCTGAAACAGTCGAAAAATGAGAAAATCACACTGTAGAAGATAGAGTATGGTGAGCAACCCTGAAAAATTCAAAAAATTAGAAAAATCACACTGTAGAACCTGGAATATGTTGACAAACTCTGAAAAAGTCAAAAAATTAGAAAAATCAGACTGTAGGGCTTGGAATATGATGAGAAACCCTGAAAAAGACGAAAAATGAGAAAATCACACAATAGGATCTGCAGTATGGTGAGAAACACTGAAACAGTCGAAAAATAAGAAAATCAAACTTGTAGTACCTGCAATATGGTGAGAAACCCTGAAAAATTCCAAAAATGAGAAAATCACACTGTAGGATTTGGAATATGATGAGAAACCGTGAAAAAGTCAAAAAATGAGAATAATACACTGTAGGAGCTGGAATATGATGAGAAACCCTGAAAGAGTCGAAAAATAAGAAAACCACACTTGTAGGACCTCCAATATGGTGAAAAACCCTGAAAAAGTCGAAAAATGAGAAAATCACAGTGTAGGACATGGAATATGGTGAGAAACCCTAAAAAAGTCGAAAAATGAGAAAATCACGCAGTAGGTCCTGAAATTTGGTCAGAAACACTGAAAAAGTGTAAAATAAGAAAATCACACTGTAGTACCTGGAATATGGTGAGAAACCCTGAAAAAGTCTTAAAATGAGAAAATCACACTTTAGGACATGGAATATGGTGAGAAACCTTGAAAAAGTCAAAAATGAGAAAAATCAAACTATAGTAAAAGGAATATGGTGATAAAATCTGAAAAAGTTGAAAAATTAGAAAAATCACACTCTAGGACTTGGAATAAGATGAGAAACCCTGAAAGTCAAAAAATGAGAAAATCACACTGTAGGACTTGGAATATGATGAGAAACCCTGAAAAAGTCAAAAAATGAGAAAATCACACTGTAGGACTTGGAATAAAATAAGAAACCGTGAAAAAGACAAAAAATGACAAAAGTACACGGTAGGAGATGGAATATGGAGAGAAACTGTTAAAAAGTAGAAAAATAAGATATACACACTTGTAGGACATGCAATATTGTGAGAGACCATGAAAAAGTCTTAAAATGAGAAAATCACACTGTAGTACCTGGAATATGGTGAGAAACCCTGAAAAAGTCCAAAAATAAGAAATTCACACGTGTAGGACCTGCAATATGGTGAGAAACCCTGAAAAAGTCGAAAAATGAGAAAATCACACTGTAGGACTTGGAATAAGATGAGACAACCTGAAAAAGTCAGAAAATGAGAAAATTTCACTGTAGGACTTGGAATAAGATGAGAAACCCTGAAAAAGTTGAAAAATGAGAAAATCACAATGTAGAAGATGGAATATGGTGAGCAATCCTGAAAAAGTCAAAAAATGAGAAAATCACACTGTGGAACCTGGAATATGGTGAGAAACTCTGAAAAAGTCGAAAAATTGGAAAAATCACACTCTAGGACTTGGAATATGATGAGAAACCCTGAAAAAGTCAAAAATGAGAAAAACAGACTGTAGTAGCTGGAATATGGTGAGAAACATTGAAAAAGTCTCAAAATGAGAAAATCACACAGTTGGACCTGCAATATGGTGAGAAACACTGAAACAGTCGAAAAATAAGAAAATCAAACTTGTAGTACCTGCAATATGGTGAGAAACCCCTGAAATATTCCAAAAATGAGAAATTCACACTGTAGGATTTAGAATATGATGAGAAACCGTGAAAAAGTCAAAAAATGAGAAAAATACACTGTAGAAGCTGGAATATGGTGAGTAAACCCTGAAAAAGTCGAAAAATAAGAAAATCACACTTGTAGAACCTCCAATATGGTGAGAAACCCTGAAAAAGTTGAAAAATAAGAAAATCACACTTGTAGAACCTCCAATATGGTGAGAAACCCTGAAAGATCGAAAAATAAGAAAATCAAACTTGTAGTACCTGCAATATGGTGAGAAACCCTGCAAAAGGCAAAAAAATGAGAAAATCACAATATAGGACTTGGAATAAGATGAGAAACCGTGAAAAAGACAAAAAATGACAAAAACACACTGTAGGAGCTGGAATATGGTGAGAAACCCTAAAAAAGTCCAAAAATAAGAAATTCACACTTGTAGGACTTGCAATATGGTGAGAAACCCTGAAAAAGTCGAAAAATGAGAAAATCACGCAGTAGTACCTGGAATATGGTGAGAAACACTGAAAAATACATACTTGTAGGACCTGCAATATGGTGAGGGCTCAACAATTAACAGCATTGTCTCCTCTTCCAGAGAACCTGGGATCAACTATCAGCCACTATATGGTGGCCCATCTCCAGTTCCCCGGGATCAGACAGACAGACAGACAGAGTTAAGGAACGCAGGCCTGCCTGGACTTTCTTTTTTTCTTATCATTTTTAAAAAATGATTATTTATTTATTTATTTATTTATTAGATATAAGTACATGGTAGCAGTCTTCAGACACTCCAGAAGACGGTGTCAGATTCTGGACAATCTAAATCCCTCTTATGGTCTGCATATGAGGTACATAAACACAGCCTCACATATACTTCTAAAAATTTAAAGATGGGTGGGGCCACTTTACTGCTCAAAAATTAACAGCATTGTCTCCTCTTCCAGAGAACCTGGGTTCAACTAACAGCAACTATATGGTGGCCCATCTCCAGTTCCAGGGGATCAGACAGACAGACAGACATACAGACAGATAGAGATAAGGATGGCAGGCCTGCCTGGTCTTTCTTTCTTTCTTATCCTTTTTAAGAAATGTTTATTTATTTATTAATGTATATTAGATATAAGTACACTGTAGCTGTCTTCAGACACTGAGGAAGAGGGTGTCAGATTCTGGAGAATCTAAATCCCTCTTATGGACTGCAAATGATGTACATAAGCACAGACTCACAATTACTTCCAAAAATTTAAAGATGTGTGGGGCCACTGAAAGGGCTCAACAATTAACAGCATTGTCTCCTCTTGCAGAGAACCTGGGATCAACTACCAGCAACTATATAATGGCCCATCTCCAGTTCCAGGGGATCAGACAGACAGACAGACAGACAGACTAGAATGGCAGGCCTGTCTGGTTTTTCATTCTTTCTTATCCTTTTTAAAACATCTTTCTTTCTTTCTTTCTTTCTTTCTTTCTTTCTTTCTTTCTTTCTTTCTTTCTTTCTTTCTTTCTTTCTTTCTTTCTTTCTTTATTTATTAGATATAAGTACACTGTAGATGTCTTCAGACACTCCAGAAGAGGGTATCAGTTTCTGGAGAATCTAAATCCCTCTTATGGTCTGCATACAATGTACATAAACACAGCTTCACATATACTTCTAAAAATTTAAAGATGGGTGGGGCCACTGAAAGGGCTCAACAATTAACAGCATTGTCTCCTCTTCCAGAGAACCTAGGATCAACTACCAGCAACTATATGGTGGCCCATCTCTAGTTCCAGGGGATCAGACAGACAGACTGACAGACAGAGATAAGGATGGCAGGCCTACCTGGTCTTTCTTTCCTTCTTATCCTTTTAAAAAATGTTTATTTATTTATTTATGTATGTATTTATTAGATATAAGTACACAGTAGCTGTCTTCAGACACTCCAGAAGAGGGTGTCAGATTACGGAGAATCTAAATCCCTCTTATGGTCTGCATATGATGTATATAAACACAGCCTCACATATACTTCTAAAAATTTAAAGATGGGTGGGGCCACTTAAAGGGCTTAACAAATACCAGCATTGTCTCCTCTTCCAGAGAACCTGGGATCAACTACCAGCAAAAATATGGTGGCGCATCTCCAGTTTCAGGGGAATAGATAGACAGATAGACAAACAGACAAGGAAGGCAGGCCTGCTTGGTTTTTATTTCTTTCTTATCCTTTTTAAAACATGTTTATTTATTTATTTATGTATTTATTAGATATAAGTACACTCTAGCTGTCTTCAGACACTCCAGAAGAGGGTGTCAGATTCTGAAAACTCTAAATCCCTCTTATGGTCTGCATATGATGTACATAAACACAGCCTCACAAATTCTTCTAAAAATTTAAAGATGGGTGGGGCCACTGAAAGGGCTCAAAAATTAACAGCATTGTCTCCTCTTGCAGAGAAACTGGGATCAACTACCAGCAACTATATGGTGGCCCATCTCCAGTTCCAGGGTATCAGACAGACAGACAGATAGACAGATAAGGATGGCAGGCCTGCCTGGTCTTTCTTTCTTTCTTTCTTATCCTTTTTTAAAAATGTTTATTTATTTATTTATTTATTTATTTATTTATTTATTTATTTATTTATTTATTAGATATAAGTAGACTGTAGTTGTCTTCAGTCACTCCAGAAGAGGGTGTCATATTCTGGAGAATATAAATCCCTCTTATGGTCTGCATATGATGTACATAAACACAGCCTCACATATAGTTCTAAAAATTTAAAGATGGGTGGGGCCCCAGAAAGGGCTCAATAATTAACAGCATTGACTCCTCTTCCAGAGAACCTGGGATCAACAATGAGCAACTATATGGTGGCCCATCTTTCGTTCCAGTGGATCAGACAGACAGACAGACAGACAGAGATAAGGATGGCAGGCCTGCCTGGTCTTTCTTTTTTTCTTATCCTTTTTAAAAAATGTTTATTTATTTATGTATGTATATATTTATTTATTTATTTATGTATTTATTAGATATAAGTACAATGTAGCTGTCTTCAGACACTCCAGAAGAGGGTGTCAGATTCTGGAGAATCTAAATCCCTCGTATGGTCTGCATATGATGTACATAAACACAGCCTCACATATACTTCTAAAAATTTAAAGATGGGTGGGGCCACTTTATTGCTCAAAAATTAACAGCATTGTCTCCTCTTCCAGAGAACCTGGGTTCAACTACCAGCACCTATATGGTGGCCCATCTCCAGTTCCAGGGGATCAGACAGACAGACAGACATACAGACAGATAGAGATAAGGATGGCAGGCCTGCCTGGTATTTCTTTCTTTCTTATCCTTTTTAAGAAATGTTTATTTATTTATTAATGTATATTAGATATAAGTACACTGTAGCTGTCTTCAGACACTGAGGAAGAGGGTGTCAGATTCTGGAGAATCTAAATCCCTCTTATGGACTGCAAATGATGTACATAAGCACAGACTCACAATTACTTCCAAAAATTTAAAGATGTGTGGGGCCACTGAAAGGGCTCAACAATTAACAGCATTGTCTCCTCTTCCAGAGAACCTGGGATCAAATACCAGCAACTATATGGTGGCCCATCTCTAGTTCCAGGGGATCAGACAGACAGACTGACAGACAGAGATAAGGATGGCAGGCCTACCTGGTCTTTCTTTCTTTCTTATCCTTTTAAAAAAATGTTTATTTATTTATTTATGTATGTATTTATTAGATATAAGTACACAGTAGCTGTCTTCAGACACTCCAGAAGAGGGTGTCAGATTACGGAGAATCTAAATCCCTCTTATGGTCTGCATATGATGTATATAAACACAGCCTCACATATACTTCTAAAAATTTAAAGATGGGTGGGGCCACTTAAAGGGCTCAACAAATACCAGCATTGTCTCCTCTTCCAGAGAACCTGGGATCAACTACCAGCAAAAATATGGTGGCCCATCTCCAGTTTCAGGGGATCAGATAGACAGATAGACAAACAGACAAGGAAGGCAGGCCTGCTTGGTTTTTATTTCTTTCTTATCCTTTTTAAAACATGTTTATTTATTTATTTATGTATTTATTAGATATAAGTACACTCTAGCTGTCTTCAGACACTCCAGAAGAGGGTGTCAGATTCTGAAAACTCTAAATCCCTCTTATGGTCTGCATATGATGTACATAAACACAGCCTCACAAATTCTTCTAAAAATTTAAAGATGGGTGGGGCCACTGAAAGGGCTCAAAAATTAACAGCATTGTCTCCTCTTGCAGAGAAACTGGGAACAACTACCAGCAACTATATGGTGGCCCATCTCCAGTTCCAGGGTATCAGACAGACAGACAGATAGACAGAGATAAGGATGGCAGGCCTGCCTGGTCTTTCTTTCTTTCTTTCTTATCCATTTTTAAAAATGTTTATTTATTTATTTATTTATTTATTTATTTATTTATTTATTTATTTATTTATTAGATATAAGTACACTGTAGTTGTCTTCAGTCACTCCAGAAGAGGGTGTCAGATTCTGGAGAATATAAATCCCTCTTATGGACTGCAAATGATGTACATAAGCACAGACTCACAATTACTTCCAAAAATTTAAAGATGTGTGGGGCCACTGAAAGGGCTCAACAATTAACAGCATTGTCTCCTCTTCCAGAGAACCTGGGATCAACTACCAGCAACTATATGGTGGCCCATCTCCAGTTCCAGGGGATCAGATAGACAGACAGACAGACAGAAGAGATAAGGATCGCAGGCCTGCCTGTTCTTTCTTTCTTTCTTTCTTATCCTTTTAAAATGTTTATTTATTTATTTATTTATTTATTTATTTATTTATTTATTTATTTATTAGATTTAAGTACACTGTAGCTGTCTTCAGAAACTCAGGAGGAGGGTTTCAGGTTCTGGAGTATCTAAATCCCTCTTATGGACTGCATATGATGTACATTAACACAGCCTCATATATACTTCTAAAAATTTAAAGATGGGTGGGGCCACTGAAAGGGCTCAACAATTAACAGCCTTGTCTCCTCTTCCAGAGAACCTGTGATCAACTACCCGCAACTATATAATGGCCCATCTCCAGTTCCAGGGGATCAGACAGACAGACAGACAGACAGACTAGAATGGCAGGCCTGTCTGGTTTTTCATTCTTTCTTATCCTTTTTAAAACATCTTTCTTTCTTTCTTTCTTTCTTTCTTTCTTTCTTTCTTTCTTTCTTTCTTCCTTTCTTTCTTTATTTATTTATTTATTTATTAGATATAAGTACACTGTAGGTATCTTCAGACACTCCAGAAGAGGGTATCAGTTTCTGGAGAATCTAAATCCCTCTTATGGTCTGCATACAATGTACATAAACACAGCCTCACATATACTTCTAAAAATTTAAAGATGGGTGGGGCCACTGAAAGGGCTCAACAATTAACAGCATTGTCTCCTCTTCCAGAGAACCTGGGATCAACTACCAGCAACTATATGGTGGCCCATCTCTAGTTCCAGGGGATCAGACAGACAGACTGACAGACAGAGATAAGGATGGCAGGCCTACCTGGTCTTTCTTTCCTTCTTATCCTTTTAAAAAAATGTTTATTTATTTATTTATGTATGTATTTATTAGATATAAGTACACAGTAGCTGTCTTCAGACACTCCAGAAGAGGGTGTCAGATTACGGAGAATCTAAATCCCTCTTATGGTCTGCATATGATATATATAAACACAGCCTCACATATACTTCTAAAAATTTAAAGATGGGTGGGGCCACTTAAAGGGCTCAACAAATACCAGCATTGTCTCCTCTTCCAGAGAACCTGGGATCAACTACCAGCAAAAATATGGTGGCCCATCTCCAGTTTCAGGGGATCAGATAGACAGATAGACAAACAGACAAGGAAGGCAGGCCTGCTTGGTTTTTATTTCTTTCTTATCCTTTGTAAAACATGTTTATTTATTTATTTATGTATTTATTAGATATAAGTACACTCTAGCTGTCTTCAGACACTCCAGAAGAGGGTGTCAGATTCTGAAAACTCTAAATCCCTCTTATGGTCTGCATATGATGTACATAAACACAGCCTCACAAATTCTTCTAAAAATTTAAAGATGGGTGGGACCACTGAAAGGGCTCAAAAATTAACAGCATTGTCTCCTCTTGCAGAGAAACTGGGATCAACTACCAGCAACTATATGGTGGCCCATCTCCAGTTCCAGGGTATCAGACAGACAGACAGATAGACAGAGATAAGGATGGCAGGCCTGCCTGGTCTTTCTTTCTTTCTTTCTTATCCATTTTAAAAAATGTTTATTTATTTATTTATTTATTTATTTATTTATTTATTTATTAGATATAAGTACACTGTAGTTGTCTTCAGTCACTCCAGAAGAGGGTGTCAGATTCTGGAGAATATAATTCCCTCTTATGGTCTGCATATGATGTACATAAACACAGCCTCACATATAGTTCTAAAAATTTAAAGATGGGTGGGGCCCCAGAAAGGGCTCAACAATTAACAGCATTGACTCCTCTTCCAGAGAACCTGGGATCAACAATGAGCAACTATATGGTGGCCCATCTTTCGTTCCAGTGGATCAGACAGACAGAAAGACAGACAGAGATAAGGATGGCAGGCCTGCCTGGTCTTTCTTTTTTTCTTATCCTTTTTAAAAAATGTTTATTTATTTATGTATGTATATATTTATTTATTTATTTATGTATTTATTAGATATAAGTACAATGTAGCTGTCTTCAGACCCTCCAGAAGAGGGTGTCAGATTCTGGAGAATCTAAATCCCTCGTATGGTCTGCATATGATGTACATAAACACAGCCTCACATATACCTCTAAAAACTTAAAGATGGGTGGGGCCACTGAAAGGGCTCAACAACTAACAGCATTGTCTCCTCTTCCAGAGAACCTGGGATCAACTACCAGCAATTATATGGTGGCCCATCTCCAGTTCCAGGGGATCTGACAGATAGAGAGACAGACAGACAGACAAACAGACAAGGATGGCAGGCCTGCCTGGTCTCTCTTTCTTTATTATCCGTTTTAAAAAATGTTTATTTGTTTATTTATGAATTTATTAGATATAATTACACTGTAGCTGTCTTCAAACACTCCCGAAGAGGGTGTCAGATTCTGGAGAATCTATATCCCTCTTATGATCTGCATATGATATACATAAACACAGCCTCACATAAACCTCTAAAAACTTAAAGATGGGTGGGGCCACTGAAAGGGCTCAACAATTAACAGCATTGTCTCCTATTCCAGAGAACCTGGGATCAACTACCAGCAATTATATGGTGGCCCATCTCCAGTTCCGGGGATCAGACAGACAGACAGACAGACAAGGATGGCAGGCCTGCCTGGTCTCTCTTTCTTTATTATCCTTTTTAAAAAATGTTTATTTGTTTATTTATGAATTTATTAGATATAATTACACTGTAGCTGTCTTCAGACACTCCAGTAGAGGGTGTCAGATTCTGGAGAATCTAAATCCTTGTTATGGTCTGCATATGATATACATAAACAGAGACTCACATATACTTCTAAAAATTTAAAGATGGGTGGGACCACTGAAAGGGCTCAACAATTAACAGCATTATCTCCTCTCCAGAGAACCTGGGATCAACTACTATCAACTATATGGTGGCCCATCTCCAGTTCCAGGGGATCAGACAGACAGACAGAGAAACAGACAAGGATAAGGATGGCATGCCTGCCTGGTCTTTCTTTCTTTCTTATCCATTTTTAAAAATGTTTATTTATTTATTTATTTATTTTTTTATGTATTTATTAGATATAAGTATACTGTAGCTGTCTTAAGACACTCCAGATTAGGGTGTCAGATTCTGGAGAATCTAAATCCCTCTTATGGTCTGCATATGATGTACATAAACACAGCCTCACATATACTTCTAAAAATTTAAAGATGGGTAGGACCACTGAAAGGGCTCAACTATTAACATCATTGTCTCCTCCTCCAGAGAACCTGGGATCAACTACCAGCAACTATATGGTGGCCCATCTGCAGTTCCAGGGGATCAGACAGACAGACAGACAGACAGAGATAAGGATGGCAGGCCTGCCTGGTCTTTCTTTCTTATCCTTTAAAAAATGTTTATTTATTTATGTATTTATTATATATAAGTACACTGTAGCTGTCTACAGACACTCCAGAAGAGTGTGTTAGATTCTAGAGAATCTAAATCCCTCTTATGGTCTGTGTATGATGTACATAAACACAGCCTCACATATACTGAGCTGAGGTGTCACAGGCCAACTGCTGGAATTTCTGAGTACCACCTAGAGAGAGAAAAGCTATGCTGTGGTTGTTTAATTTATGTATTTTATTATTTCTATTTGTTGTTTTGTTTTGTTTTATTTGTTTTTAGAGAAGGCCTCAGTCTGTAGCTCTGGCTGACCCAGGACTGCCTACCTGTGTTAATTAGGATTTCACAGCTGAGAACAGACACCAAGAGCAAGGTAAGGTTTAGAAAACCCGACCTTCAGTGGTGGCTCAAGCTCTTAATGAGAGCACTCTGTAGGCAGAGGCAGTAAGTTTCTGAGTTCGAGGCCACCCTGGTGAAAGACAGGGTTAGGCAGGGCTAGGGAAGGCTATAGGGTAGGCTAGGGGAAAGAAAGAAAGAAAGAAAGAAAGAAAGAAAGAAAGAAAGAAAGAAAGAAAGAGTTTTATAAAAAGTGTTAAAGTTTTTAAAAATTAAAAAAAAATACCAGATCACCATCACACAGCATTGGCTGTCTTCAGGTGTATCCTTTCAGCCTCCAAAACAAAAAGCAATGGCTGGCTGTCTTCAGGTGTATCCTATTCTCCAGTCTTATTTCCAACCTAAGAGCTGGGCTGAGCTGCCTCATTATGTAATTGCAAACCTTCCTTGGTTTGTCTTTTCCATTTCTAAGACTAACAGGCCTTTTTCTATTTAGAGAATATGCTCATGACTGTACTTTAGATATAGTAAATATAACTGTTGCTTATAAAACTTGTTTTCTAGGAATTTTTAAAGGGCAATGGCAGAGTTTATTTTTTAAAAATATTTTGCATTTATTTATTTGTGTGAGTGATGAAGCTCAGGTCTTCAAACTCGTCAGGAGGTATGATTACCTCCCCTCTCTCTCAACCCCTCTCTCTCCTCTCTCAATGATTGTGTAAGAATGTTTTGCATGTGTATGCTGTGCCCACAGACTCCAGAACAGAGTATTAGATCCCCTGGAACTGGAGATGGGCCACCATATATAATACTGGTAATTGAGCCCAGGTTCTCTGGAAGAGGAGACAATGCTCTTAATTGTTGAGCCCTCTCTGTAGCCACATCTTTCTTTCTTTTTTTTTTTTTTTTTTTGAGTATATGTGAGGCTGTGTTTATATACATCATATGCAGACAATAAGAATGATTTAGATTCTTCAGAATCTAACACCCTCTTCTGGACTGTCTGAAGATAGCTACAGCATACTTAAATATAATAAATAAATAAATCTTTAAAAAGAAAAGGAAAAGTAAAAAAGAAAGAACAGGCCTGCCATATGCATGTTCAGAGAGGAAAATGGAAGAGACCCCAATCTAACCTCAGCAGGGTGCTTCCTTCTGGATGGTAGCTCACAGTTTCATCCCAGCAAGACAGGCAAATCACTGAGTTCAAGGACAGTAAGGTTCAGGACAGCCAAGGTTAGGAAGGAAAAGGGTCTATGTTGAGAATACAAACCTACAAAACAACAACTAGGAAAAAGAAGTGACAGTGTAACTTGGGGTAGGGTACCAACAAGAGAAAGCTTTCTGTTACCACTTACAAACACCAGTAGCCTTGCACCCTTCTGCCCAGGTCCCTGCCTTCCTTTCTAGGAATTCTAAGGATGCCAGGGTGTGGGGGAATCCAGATTAACTTTTTAATAACAAAGACTTGGTCTTTGATGTCTATAGGAAGCCCTTCTCAGTGCCTTTAACTACCACTGAACTTTCAGGGCTGTGACTCAACTGTAACAAGGAACAGAGCTAAGAACCTGCAGCCTTTGAAAACAACTATTTTTTTAAAGTGGGGGACACAAATCAGCAGTAGAACCCCTCAGGTTCAGCCATAATACTTGTTAGGGAAACAGCCTCAATGTCCGGAGCTGAGGTCTCATGGGTGAACTGCTTCAAACTCTGAGTATCATTGAAAGAAAGAAAAGATATCATGTGGTTTCTTAATTTATTTATTTTATTATTTCTATTTTTTTGTTTTCTTTTGTTTTGTTTTAGAAAAGGCCTCAGTCTGTAGCTATGGCTGACCTAGGACAGACTACATGTGTTAATTAGGGTTTCACAGTTGAGAAACAGACCATACCTATGTAAGACTTAGAAAACCCAACAGTCAGTGGTGGCTCGAGCTCTTAATGAGAGCACTCTGGAGGCAGAGGCAGTCAGTTTCTGAGTTCGAGGCCAGCCTGGTTAAAGACAGGGATAGGCAGGGCTAGGCAAGGCAGGGCTGGGCTAGGCTAGGCTAGGCAAGGGGCTGGGCTAGGCAAGGCAAGGGGCTAGGCTAGGCAACGCAAGGGGCTAGGCAAGACAGACAGACAGAGAGAAAGACAGACAAGGATGGAAGCCTGCCTGGTTTTTCTTTCTTTCTTATCCCTTTTAAAAAATGTATATTTATTTATTTATTTATTTATTTATTTATGTATTTATTAGATATAAGTACACTGTAGCTGTCTTCAGACACTCCAGAAGAGGGTTTCAGATTCTGGAGAATCTATATCCCTCTTATGGTCTGCATATGATGTACATAAACACAGCCTCACATATACTTCTAAAAATTTAAAGATGGGTAGGACCACTGAAAGGGCTCAACAATTAACATCATTGTCTCCTCTTCCAGAGAACCTGGGATCAACTACCAGCAAATATATGGTGGCCCATCTCCAGTTCCAGGGGATCAGACAGACAGACAGAGATACAGACAGATAGAGTTAAGGATGGCAGGCCTACCTGGTCTTTCATTCTTTCTTATCCTTTTAAAAAATGTTTATTTATTTATTTATTTATTTATTTATTTATTTATTTATTCGATATAAGTACACTGTAGCTGTCTTCAGACACTCCAGAAGAGGGTGTCAGATTCTGGAGAATCTAAATCCCTCTTATGGTCTGCATATGATGTACATGAACACAGCCTCACATATACTTATAAAAATTTAAAGATGGGTGGGGCCACTGAAAGGGCTCAAAAATTAACAGCATTGTCTCCTCTTCCAGAGAACCTGGGATCAACTACCAGCAACTATATGGTGGCCCATCTCCAGTTCCAGGCGATCAGACAGACAGACAGACATACAGACAAGGATGGCAGGCCTTCCTGGTTTTTATTTCTTTCTTATCCGTTTAAAAAGGTTTATTTATTTATTTATGAATTTATTATATATAAGTACACTGTAGCTGTCTTCAGACACTCAGGAAGAGGGTGTCAGATTTTGGAGAATCTAAGTCCCTCTTATGATATTCATATGATGTACATAAAAACAGCTTCACATTTATTTCTAAAAATTTAAAGATGGGTGGGGCCACTGTGAAGGCTCAACAATTAACAGCATTGTCTCCTCTTCCAGAGAACCTGGGATCAACTACCAGCAACTATATGGTGGCCCATCTCCAGATCCAGGGGATCAGAGAGACAGACAGACAGACAGACAGACAAGAATGGCAGGCCTGCCTGGTTTTTCTTTCTTTCTTATCCTTTTTAAAACATGTTTATTTATTTATTTATTTATTTATTTATTTATTTATTTATTTATTTATGTATTTATTAGATATAAGTACACTGTAGCTGTCTTCAGACACTCCAGAAGAGGGTATCAGATTCTGGAGAATATAAATCCCTCTTATGGTCTACATACAATGTACATAAACACAGCCTCACATATACTTCTAAAAATTTAAAGATGTGTGGGGCCACTGAAAGGGCTCAACAATTAACAGCATTGTCTCCTCTTCCAGAGAACCTGGGATTAAACTACCAGCAACTATGTGGTGGCCCATCTCCAGTTCCAGGGGATCAGACAGACAGACAGACAGACAGAGATAAGGATGGCAGGCCTGCTAGTCTTTCTTTTTTTCTTATCCTTTTAAAAAAATGTTTATTTATTTATTTATTTATTTATTTATTTATTTATTTATTAGATATAAGTACACTGTAGCTGTCTTCAGACACTCCAGAAGAGGGTATCAGATTCTGGAGAATCTAAATACCTCTTATGGTCTGCATATGATGTACATAACACAGCCTCACATATATTTCTAAAAATTTAAAGATGTGTGGGGCCACTGAAAGGGCTCAACAATTAACAGCATTGTCTCCTCTTCCAGAGAACCTGGATCAACTACCAGCAACTATATGGTGGCCCATCTCCAGTTCCAGGGAATCAGACAGACAGACAGACAGACAGATATAAGGATGGAAGGCCTGCCTGGATTTTCTTTCTTTATTATCCTTATTTAAAAATGTTTATTTGTTTATTTAAGTATTTATTAGACATAAGTACACTGTAGCTGTCTTCAGACACTCCAGAAGAGGGTGTCATATGCTGGAGAATCTAAATCCCTCTTATGGTCTGCATTTGATGTACATAAACATAGCCTCACATATACTTCTAAAAATTTAAAGATGGGTGGGGCCACTGAAAGGTCTCAACAATTAACAGCATTGTCTCCTTTTCCAGAGAACCTGGGATCAACTACCAGCAACTATATGGTGTCCCATCTCCAGTTACAGGGGATCAGACAGACAGACAGACAGACAGAAAGTGATAAGGATGGCAGGCCAGCATGGTCTTTCTTTCTTTCTTCTCCGTTTAAAAAAATGTTTATTTATTTATTTTTATTTATTTATTCATTTATTTATTTATTTATTTTTAATGTATTTATTAGATATAAGTACACAATACTTGTCTTCAGACACTCCAGAAGAGGTTGTCAGATTCTGGAGAATCTAAATCCCTCTTATGGTCTGCATATGATGTACATAAACACAGCCTCACATATACTTCTAAAAATTTAAAGATGGGTGGGGCCACTAAAAGGGATCAACAATTAACAGCATTGTCTCCTCTTCCAGAGAACCTGGGATCAATAACCAATAATTACATGGTGGCCCATCTCCAGTTCCAGGGGATCAGACAGACACACAGACAGACAGACAGAGATAAGGATGGCAGGCCTGCCTGGTCTTTCTTTCTTTCTTATCATTTTAAAAAAGGTTTATTTATTTATTTATGTATTTATTAGATATAAGTACACTATAGCTATCTTCAGACACTCCAGAAGAGGGTGTTTGATTCTGCAGAACGTAAATCCCATTTATGTTCTGCATATGATGTACATAAACACAGCCTCACATATTCTTCTAAAAATTTAAAGATGGTTGGGGCCACTGAAAGGAACCAACAATTAACAGCATTGTCTCCTCTTCCAGAGAACCTGGGATCAACTACCAGCAACTATATGTTGGCCCATCTCCAGTTTCAGGGGATCAGACAGACAAACAGACAGACAGAAAGACAGAGATAAGGATGGCAGGTCTGCCTGGTCTTTCTTTCTTTCTTATCCTTTTTAAAAAATGTTTATTTATTTATTTATTTATGTATTTTTTAGATATAAGTACACTGTAGCTGTCTTCAGACACTCCAGAAGAGGGTGTCAGATTCTGGAGAATCTAAATCCCTCTTATGGTCTGCATATGATGTACATAAACACAGCCTCACATATACTTCTAAAAATTTAAAGATGGGTGGGGCCACTGAAAAGGCTCAACAATTAACAGCATTGGGTCCTCTTCCAGAGAACCTGGGATCAACTACCAGCACCTATATGGTGGCCCATCTCCAGTTCCAGGGGATCAGACAGACAGACAGACAGACAGAGATAAGGATGGCAGGCCTGCCTGGTCTTTCTTTCTTTTTTATCCTTTAAAAAAATGTTTATTTACTTATTTATTTATTTATTTATTTATTCATTTATGTATTTACTAGATATAAGTACACTGTAGCTGTCTTCTGACACTCCAGTAGAGGGTGTCACATTCTGCAGAATCTAAATCCCTCTTATGGTCTGCATATGATGTACATAAACACAGCCTCACATATACTTCAAAAATTTAAAGAAGGGTGGGGCCACTGAAAAAGCTCTACAAGTAACAGCATTGTCTCCTCTTCCAGAGTACCTGGGATCAACTACCATCAACTATATAGTGGCCCATCTCCAGTTCTCAGGGATCAGACAGACAGACAGACAGACAGACAGAGATAAGTATGGCAGGCCTGCCTGGTCTTTCTTTCTTTCTTATCCTTTGTATAAAATGTTTATTTAATTATTTATTTATGTATTTATTAGATATAAGTACACAGTAGCTGTCTTCAGACACTCCAGAAGAGGGTGTCAGATTCTGGAGAATCTAAATCCCTCTTATGGTCGGCATATGATGTACATAAACACAGCCTCACATATACTTCTAAAAATTTAAAGATGGGTAGGACCACTGAAAGGGCTCAACAATTAACATCATTGTCTCCTCTTCCAGAGAACCTGGGATCAACTACCAGCAACTATATGGTGGCCCATCTGCAGTTCCAGGGGATCAGACAGACAGACAGAGATAAGGATGGCAGGCCTGCCTGGTCTTTCTTTCTTTCTTATCCTTTAAAAAATGTTTATTTATTTATGTATTTATTATATATAAGTACACTGTAGCTGTCTACAGACACTCTAGAAGAGTGTGTTAGATTCTAGAGAATCTAAATCCCTCTTATGGTCTGTGTATGATGTACATAAACACAGCCTCACATATACTGAGCTGAGGTGTCACAGGCCAACTGCTGGAATTTCTGAGTACCACCTAGAGAGAGAAAAGCTATGCTGTGGTTGTTTAATTTATGTATTTTATTATTTCTATTTGTTGTTTTGTTTTGTTTTATTTGTTTTTAGAGAAGGCCTCAGTCTGTAGCTCTGGCTGACCCAGGACTGCCTACCTGTGTTAATTAGGATTTCACAGCTGAGAACAGACACCAAGAGCAAGGTAAGGTTTAGAAAACCCGACCTTCAGTGGTGGCTCAAGCTCTTAATGAGAGCACTCTGTAGGCAGAGGCAGTAAGTTTCTGAGTTCGAGGCCACCCTGGTGAAAGACAGGGTTAGGCAGGGCTAGGGTAGGCTATAGGGTAGGCTAGGGCAAAGAAAGAAAGAAAGAAAGAAAGGAAAGAAAGAAAGGAAAGAAAGGAAAGAAAGAAAGGAAAGAAAGAAAGGAAAGAAAGAAAGGAAAGAAAGAAAGGAAAGAAAGAAAGGAAAGAAAGAAAGGAAAGAAAGAAAGGAAAGAAAGAAAGGAAAGAAAGAAAGGAAAGAAAGAAAGGAAAGAAAGAAAGGAAAGAAAGAAAGGAAAGAAAGAAAGGAAAGAAAGGAAGGAAAGAAAGGAAATTAAGAAAGAAAGAAAGAAAGAAAGAAAGAAAGAAAGAAAGAAAGAAAAAGGTTTTATAAAAAGTGTTAAAGTTTTTAAAAATTAAAAAAAAAATACCAGATCACCATCACACAGCATTGGCTGTCTTCAGGTGTATCCTTTCAGCCTCCAAAACAAAAAGCAATGGCTGGCTGTCTTCAGGTGTATCCTATTCTCCAGTCTTATTTCCAACCTAAGAGCTGGGCTGAGCTGCCTCATTATGTAATTGCAAACCTTCCTTGGTTTGTCTTTTCCATTTCTAAGACTAACAGGCCTTTTTCTATTTAGAGAATATGCTCATGACTGTACTTTAGATATAGTAAATATAACTGTTGCTTATAAAACTTGTTTTCTAGGAATTTTTAAAGGGCAATGGCAGAGTTTATTTTTTAAAAATATTTTGCATTTATTTATTTGTGTGAGTGATGAAGCTCAGGTCTTCAAACTCGTCAGGAGGTATGATTACCTCCCCTCTCTCTCAACCCCTCTCTCTCCTCTCTCAATGATTGTGTAAGAATGTTTTGCATGTGTATGCTGTGCCCACAGACTCCAGAACAGAGTATTAGATCCCCTGGAACTGGAGATGGGCCACCATATATAATACTGGTAATTGAGCCCAGGTTCTCTGGAAGAGGAGACAATGCTCTTAATTGTTGAGCCCTCTCTGTAGCCACATCTTTCTTTCTTTTTTTTTTTTTTTGAGTATATGTGAGGCTGTGTTTATATACATCATATGCAGACAATAAGAATGATTTAGATTCTTCAGAATCTGACACCCTCTTCTGGACTGTCTGAAGATAGCTACAGCATACTTAAATATAATAAATAAATAAATCTTTAAAAAGAAAAGGAAAAGTAAAAAAGAAAGAACAGGCCTGCCATATGCATGTTCAGAGAGGAAAATGGAAGAGACCCCAAATCTAACCTCAGCAGGGTGCTTCCTTCTGGATGGTAGCTCACAGTTTCATCCCAGCAAGACAGGCAAATCACTGAGTTCAAGGACAGTAAGGTTCAGGACAGCCAAGGTTAGGAAGGAAAAGGGTCTATGTTGAGAATACAAACCTACAAAACAACAACTAGGAAAAAGAAGTGACAGTGTAACTTGGGGTAGGGTACCAACAAGAGAAAGCTTTCTGTTACCACTTACAAACACCAGTAGCCTTGCACCCTTCTGCCCAGGTCCCTGCCTTCCTTTCTAGGAATTCTAAGGATGCCAGGGTGTGGGGGAATCCAGATTAACTTTTTAATAACAAAGACTTGGTCTTTGATGTCTATAGGAAGCCCTTCTCAGTGCCTTTAACTACCACTGAACTTTCAGGGCTGTGACTCAACTGTAACAAGGAACAGAGCTAAGAACCTGCAGCCTTTGAAAACAACTATTTTTTTAAAGTGGGGGACACAAATCAGCAGTAGAACCCCTCAGGTTCAGCCATAATACTTGTTAGGGAAACAGCCTCAATGTCCGGAGCTGAGGTCTCATGGGTGAACTGCTTCAAACTCTGAGTATCATTGAAAGAAAGAAAAGATATCATGTGGTTTCTTAATTTATTTATTTTATTATTTCTATTTTTTTGTTTTCTTTTGTTTTGTTTTAGAAAAGGCCTCAGTCTGTAGCTATGGCTGACCTAGGACAGACTACATGTGTTAATTAGGGTTTCACAGTTGAGAAACAGACCATACCTATGTAAGACTTAGAAAACCCAACAGTCAGTGGTGGCTCGAGCTCTTAATGAGAGCACTCTGGAGGCAGAGGCAGTCAGTTTCTGAGTTCGAGGCCAGCCTGGTTAAAGACAGGGATAGGCAGGGCTAGGCAAGGCAGGGCTGGGCTAGGCTAGGCTAGGCAAGGGGCTGGGCTAGGCAAGGCAAGGGGCTAGGCTAGGCAACGCAAAGGGCTAGGCAAGACAGACAGACAGAGAGAAAGACAGACAAGGATGGAAGCCTGCCTGGTTTTTCTTTCTTTCTTATCCCTTTTAAAAAATGTATATTTATTTATTTATTTATTTATTTATTTATTTATTTATGTATTTATTAGATATAAGTACACTGTAGCTGTCTTCAGACACTCCAGAAGAGGGTTTCAGATTCTGGAGAATCTATATCCCTCTTATGGTCTGCATATGATGTACATAAACACAGCCTCACATATACTTCTAAAAATTTAAAGATGGGTAGGACCACTGAAAGGGCTCAACAATTAACATCATTGTCTCCTCTTCCAGAGAACCTGGGATCAACTACCAGCAAATATATGGTGGCCCATCTCCAGTTCCAGGGGATCAGACAGACAGACAGAGATACAGACAGATAGAGTTAAGGATGGCAGGCCTACCTGGTCTTTCATTCTTTCTTATCCTTTTAAAAAATGTTTATTTATTTATTTATTTATTTATTTATTTATTTATTTATTCGATATAAGTACACTGTAGCTGTCTTCAGACACTCCAGAAGAGGGTGTCAGATTCTGGAGAATCTAAATCCCTCTTATGGTCTGCATATGATGTACATGAACACAGCCTCACATATACTTATAAAAATTTAAAGATGGGTGGGGCCACTGAAAGGGCTCAAAAATTAACAGCATTGTCTCCTCTTCCAGAGAACCTGGGATCAACTACCAGCAACTATATGGTGGCCCATCTCCAGTTCCAGGCGATCAGACAGACAGACAGACATACAGACAAGGATGGCAGGCCTTCCTGGTTTTTATTTCTTTCTTATCCGTTTAAAAAGGTTTATTTATTTATTTATGAATTTATTATATATAAGTACACTGTAGCTGTCTTCAGACACTCAGGAAGAGGGTGTCAGATTTTGGAGAATCTAAGTCCCTCTTATGATATTCATATGATGTACATAAAAACAGCTTCACATTTATTTCTAAAAATTTAAAGATGGGTGGGGCCACTGTGAAGGCTCAACAATTAACAGCATTGTCTCCTCTTCCAGAGAACCTGGGATCAACTACCAGCAACTATATGGTGGCCCATCTCCAGATCCAGGGGATCAGAGAGACAGACAGACAGACAGACAGACAAGGATGGCAGGCCTGCCTGGTTTTTCTTTCTTTCTTATCCTTTTTAAAACATGTTTATTTATTTATTTATTTATTTATTTATTTATTTATTTATTTATTTATTTATGTATTTATTAGATATAAGTACACTGTAGCTGTCTTCAGACACTCCAGAAGAGGGTATCAGATTCTGGAGAATATAAATCCCTCTTATGGTCTACATACAATGTACATAAACACAGCCTCACATATACTTCTAAAAATTTAAAGATGTGTGGGGCCACTGAAAGGGCTCAACAATTAACAGCATTGTCTCCTCTTCCAGAGAACCTGGGATTAAACTACCAGCAACTATGTGGTGGCCCATCTCCAGTTCCAGGGGATCAGACAGACAGACAGACAGACAGAGATAAGGATGGCAGGCCTGCTAGTCTTTCTTTTTTTCTTATCCTTTTAAAAAAATGTTTATTTATTTATTTATTTATTTATTTATTTATTTATTTATTTATTTATTTATTAGATATAAGTACACTGTAGCTGTCTTCAGACACTCCAGAAGAGGGTATCAGATTCTGGAGAATCTAAATACCTCTTATGGTCTGCATATGATGTACATAACACAGCCTCACATATATTTCTAAAAATTTAAAGATGTGTGGGGCCACTGAAAGGGCTCAACAATTAACAGCATTGTCTCCTCTTCCAGAGAACCTGGATCAACTACCAGCAACTATATGGTGGCCCATCTCCAGTTCCAGGGAATCAGACAGACAGACAGACAGACAGATATAAGGATGGAAGGCCTGCCTGGATTTTCTTTCTTTATTATCCTTATTTAAAAATGTTTATTTGTTTATTTAAGTATTTATTAGACATAAGTACACTGTAGCTGTCTTCAGACACTCCAGAAGAGGGTGTCATATGCTGGAGAATCTAAATCCCTCTTATGGTCTGCATTTGATGTACATAAACATAGCCTCACATATACTTCTAAAAATTTAAAGATGGGTGGGGCCACTGAAAGGTCTCAACAATTAACAGCATTGTCTCCTTTTCCAGAGAACCTGGGATCAACTACCAGCAACTATATGGTGTCCCATCTCCAGTTACAGGGGATCAGACAGACAGACAGACAGACAGAAAGTGATAAGGATGGCAGGCCAGCATGGTCTTTCTTTCTTTCTTCTCCGTTTAAAAAAATGTTTATTTATTTATTTTTATTTATTTATTCATTTATTTATTTATTTATTTATTTATTTTTAATGTATTTATTAGATATAAGTACACAATACTTGTCTTCAGACACTCCAGAAGAGGTTGTCAGATTCTGGAGAATCTAAATCCCTCTTATGGTCTGCATATGATGTACATAAACACAGCCTCACATATACTTCTAAAAATTTAAAGATGGGTGGGGCCACTAAAAGGGATCAACAATTAACAGCATTGTCTCCTCTTCCAGAGAACCTGGGATCAATAACCAGTAATTACATGGTGGCCCATCTCCAGTTCCAAGGGGTTCAGACAGACACACAGACAGACAGACAGAGATAAGGATGGCAGGCCTGCCTGGTCTTTCTTTCTTTCTTATCATTTTAAAAAAGGTTTATTTATTTATTTATGTATTTATTAGATATAAGTACACTATAGCTATCTTCAGACACTCCAGAAGAGGGTGTTTGATTCTGCAGAACGTAAATCCCATTTATGTTCTGCATATGATGTACATAAACACAGCCTCACATATTCTTCTAAAAATTTAAAGATGGTTGGGGCCACTGAAAGGAACCAACAATTAACAGCATTGTCTCCTCTTCCAGAGAACCTGGGATCAACTACCAGCAACTATATGTTGGCCCATCTCCAGTTTCAGGGGATCAGACAGACAAACAGACAGACAGAAAGACAGAGATAAGGATGGCAGGCCTGCCTGGTCTTTCTTTCTTTCTTATCCTTTTTAAAAAATGTTTATTTATTTATTTATTTATGTATTTTTTAGATATAAGTACACTGTAGCTGTCTTCAGACACTCCAGAAGAGGGTGTCAGATTCTGGAGAATCTAAATCCCTCTTATGGTCTGCATATGATGTACATAAACACAGCCTCACATATACTTCTAAAAATTTAAAGATGGGTGGGGCCACTGAAAAGGCTCAACAATTAACAGCATTGGGTCCTCTTCCAGAGAACCTGGGATCAACTACCAGCACCTATATGGTGGCCCATCTCCAGTTCCAGGGGATCAGACAGACAGACAGACAGACAGAGATAAGGATGGCAGGCCTGCCTGGTCTTTCTTTCTTTTTTATCCTTTAAAAAAATGTTTATTTACTTATTTATTTATTTATTTATTTATTCATTTATGTATTTACTAGATATAAGTACACTGTAGCTGTCTTCTGACACTCCAGTAGAGGGTGTCACATTCTGCAGAATCTAAATCCCTCTTATGGTCTGCATATGATGTACATAAACACAGCCTCACATATACTTCAAAAATTTAAAGAAGGGTGGGGCCACTGAAAAAGCTCTACAAGTAACAGCATTGTCTCCTCTTCCAGAGTACCTGGGATCAACTACCATCAACTATATAGTGGCCCATCTCCAGTTCTCAGGGATCAGACAGACAGACAGACAGACAGACAGAGATAAGTATGGCAGGCCTGCCTGGTCTTTCTTTCTTTCTTATCCTTTGTATAAAATGTTTATTTAATTATTTATTTATGTATTTATTAGATATAAGTACACAGTAGCTGTCTTCAGACACTCCAGAAGAGGGTGTCAGATTCTGGAGAATCTAAATCCCTCTTATGGTCGGCATATGATGTACATAAACACAGCCTCACATATACTTCTAAAAATTTAAAGATGGGTAGGACCACTGAAAGGGCTCAACAATTAACATCATTGTCTCCTCTTCCAGAGAACCTGGGATCAACTACCAGCAACTATATGGTGGCCCATCTGCAGTTCCAGGGGATCAGACAGACAGACAGAGATAAGGATGGCAGGCCTGCCTGGTCTTTCTTTCTTTCTTATCCTTTAAAAAATGTTTATTTATTTATGTATTTATTATATATAAGTACACTGTAGCTGTCTACAGACACTCTAGAAGAGTGTGTTAGATTCTAGAGAATCTAAATCCCTCTTATGGTCTGTGTATGATGTACATAAACACAGCCTCACATATACTGAGCTGAGGTGTCACAGGCCAACTGCTGGAATTTCTGAGTACCACCTAGAGAGAGAAAAGCTATGCTGTGGTTGTTTAATTTATGTATTTTATTATTTCTATTTGTTGTTTTGTTTTGTTTTATTTGTTTTTAGAGAAGGCCTCAGTCTGTAGCTCTGGCTGACCCAGGACTGCCTACCTGTGTTAATTAGGATTTCACAGCTGAGAACAGACACCAAGAGCAAGGTAAGGTTTAGAAAACCCGACCTTCAGTGGTGGCTCAAGCTCTTAATGAGAGCACTCTGTAGGCAGAGGCAGTAAGTTTCTGAGTTCGAGGCCACCCTGGTGAAAGACAGGGTTAGGCAGGGCTAGGGTAGGCTATAGGGTAGGCTAGGGCAAAGAAAGAAAGAAAGAAAGAAAGGAAAGAAAGAAAGGAAAGAAAGAAAGAAAGGAAAGAAAGAAAGGAAAGAAAGAAAGGAAAGAAAGAAAGGAAAGAAAGAAAGGAAAGAAAGAAAGGAAAGAAAGAAAGGAAAGAAAGAAAGGAAAGAAAGGAAGGAAAGAAAGGAAATTAAGAAAGAAAGAAAGAAAGAAAGAAAGAAAGAAAAAGGTTTTATAAAAAGTGTTAAAGTTTTTAAAAATTAAAAAAAAAATACCAGATCACCATCACACAGCATTGGCTGTCTTCAGGTGTATCCTTTCAGCCTCCAAAACAAAAAGCAATGGCTGGCTGTCTTCAGGTGTATCCTATTCTCCAGTCTTATTTCCAACCTAAGAGCTGGGCTGAGCTGCCTCATTATGTAATTGCAAACCTTCCTTGGTTTGTCTTTTCCATTTCTAAGACTAACAGGCCTTTTTCTATTTAGAGAATATGCTCATGACTGTACTTTAGATATAGTAAATATAACTGTTGCTTATAAAACTTGTTTTCTAGGAATTTTTAAAGGGCAATGGCAGAGTTTATTTTTTAAAAATATTTTGCATTTATTTATTTGTGTGAGTGATGAAGCTCAGGTCTTCAAACTCGTCAGGAGGTATGATTACCTCCCCTCTCTCTCAACCCCTCTCTCTCCTCTCTCAATGATTGTGTAAGAATGTTTTGCATGTGTATGCTGTGCCCACAGACTCCAGAACAGAGTATTAGATCCCCTGGAACTGGAGATGGGCCACCATATATAATACTGGTAATTGAGCCCAGGTTCTCTGGAAGAGGAGACAATGCTCTTAATTGTTGAGCCCTCTCTGTAGCCACATCTTTCTTTCTTTTTTTTTTTTTTTTTGAGTATATGTGAGGCTGTGTTTATATACATCATATGCAGACAATAAGAATGATTTAGATTCTTCAGAATCTGACACCCTCTTCTGGACTGTCTGAAGATAGCTACAGCATACTTAAATATAATAAATAAATAAATCTTTAAAAAGAAAAGGAAAAGTAAAAAAGAAAGAACAGGCCTGCCATATGCATGTTCAGAGAGGAAAATGGAAGAGACCCCAAATCTAACCTCAGCAGGGTGCTTCCTTCTGGATGGTAGCTCACAGTTTCATCCCAGCAAGACAGGCAAATCACTGAGTTCAAGGACAGTAAGGTTCAGGACAGCCAAGGTTAGGAAGGAAAAGGGTCTATGTTGAGAATACAAACCTACAAAACAACAACTAGGAAAAAGAAGTGACAGTGTAACTTGGGGTAGGGTACCAACAAGAGAAAGCTTTCTGTTACCACTTACAAACACCAGTAGCCTTGCACCCTTCTGCCCAGGTCCCTGCCTTCCTTTCTAGGAATTCTAAGGATGCCAGGGTGTGGGGGAATCCAGATTAACTTTTTAATAACAAAGACTTGGTCTTTGATGTCTATAGGAAGCCCTTCTCAGTGCCTTTAACTACCACTGAACTTTCAGGGCTGTGACTCAACTGTAACAAGGAACAGAGCTAAGAACCTGCAGCCTTTGAAAACAACTATTTTTTTAAAGTGGGGGACACAAATCAGCAGTAGAACCCCTCAGGTTCAGCCATAATACTTGTTAGGGAAACAGCCTCAATGTCCGGAGCTGAGGTCTCATGGGTGAACTGCTTCAAACTCTGAGTATCATTGAAAGAAAGAAAAGATATCATGTGGTTTCTTAATTTATTTATTTTATTATTTCTATTTTTTTGTTTTCTTTTGTTTTGTTTTAGAAAAGGCCTCAGTCTGTAGCTATGGCTGACCTAGGACAGACTACATGTGTTAATTAGGGTTTCACAGTTGAGAAACAGACCATACCTATGTAAGACTTAGAAAACCCAACAGTCAGTGGTGGCTCGAGCTCTTAATGAGAGCACTCTGGAGGCAGAGGCAGTCAGTTTCTGAGTTCGAGGCCAGCCTGGTTAAAGACAGGGATAGGCAGGGATAGGCAAGGCAGGGCTGGGCTAGGCTAGGCTAGGCAAGGGGCTGGGCTAGGCAAGGCAAGGGGCTAGGCTAGGCAATGCAAGGGGCTAGGCAAGACAGACAGACAGAGAAAGACAGACAAGGATGGAAGCCTGCCTGGTTTTTCTTTCTTTCTTATCCCTTTTAAAAAATGTATATTTATTTATTTATTTATTTATTTATTTATTTATTTATTTATTAGATATAAGTACACTGTAGCTGTCTTCAGACACTCCAGAAGAGGGTTTCAGATTCTGGAGAATCTATATCCCTCTTATGGTCTGCATATGATGTACATAAACACAGCCTCACATATACTTCTAAAAATTTAAAGATGGGTAGGACCACTGAAAGGGCTCAACAATTAACAGCATTGTCTCCTCTTCCAGAGAACCTGGGATCAACTACCAGCAACTATATGGTGGCCCATCTCCAGTTCCAGGGGATCAGACAGACAGACAGAGATACAGACAGATAGAGTTAAGGATGGCAGGCTTACCTGGTCTTTCATTCTTTCTTATCCTTTTAAAAAATGTTTATTTATTTATTTATTTATTTATTTATTTATTTATTCGATATAAGTACACTGTAGCTGTCTTCAGACACTCCAGAAGAGGGTGTCAGATTCTGGAGAATCTAAATCCCTCTTATGGTCTGCATATGATGTACATGAACACAGCCTCACATATACTTATAAAAATTTAAAGATGGGTGGGGCCACTGAAAGGGCTCAAAAATTAACAGCATTGTCTCCTCTTCCAGAGAACCTGGGATCAACTACCAGCAACTATATGGTGGCCCATCTCCAGTTCCAGGCGATCAGACAGACAGACAGACATACAGACAAGGATGGCAGGCCTTCCTGGTTTTTATTTCTTTCTTATCCGTTTAAAAAGGTTTATTTATTTATTTATGAATTTATTATATATAAGTACACTGTAGCTGTCTTCAGACACTCAGGAAGAGGGTGTCAGATTCTGGAGAATCTAAGTCCCTCTTATGATATGCATATGATGTACATAAAAACAGCTTCACATTTATTTCTAAAAATTTAAAGATGGGTGGGGCCACTGTGAGGGCTCAACAATTAACAGCATTGTCTCCTTTTCCAGAGAACCTGGGATCAACTACCAGCAACTATATGGTGGCCCATCTCCAGATCCAGGGGATCAGAGAGACAGACAGACAGACAGACAGACAAGGATGGCAGTCCTGCCTGGTTTTTCTTTCTTTCTTATCCTTTTTAAAACATGTTTATTTATTTATTTATATATTTATTAGATATAAGTACACTGTAGCTGTCTTCAGACACTCCAGAAGAGGGTATCAGATTCTGGAGAATATAAATCCCTCTTATGGTCTACATACAATGTACATAAACACAGCCTCACATATACTTCTAAAAATTTAAAGATGTGTGGGGCCACTGAAAGGGCTCAACAATTAACAGCATTGTCTCCTCTTCCAGAGAACCTGGGATTAAACTACCAGCAACTATGTGGTGGCCCATCTCCAGTTCCAGGGGATCAGACAGACAGACAGACAGACAGAGATAAGGATGGCAGGCCTGCTAGTCTTTCTTTTTTTCTTATCCTTTTTAAAAAATGTTTATTTATTTATTTATTTATTTATTTATGTATTTATTTATTTATTTATTAGATATAAGTACACTGTAGCTGTCTTCAGACACTCCAGAAGAGGGTATCAGATTCTGGAGTATCTAAATCCCTCTTATGGTCTGCATATGATGTACATAACACAGCCTCACATATATTTCTAAATATTTAAAGATGTGTGGGGCCACTGAAAGGGCTCAACAATTAACAGCATTGTCTCCTCTTCCAGAGAACCTGGATCAACTACCAGCAACTATATGGTGGCCCATCTCCAGTTCCAGGGAATCAGACAGACAGACAGACAGACAGATATAAGGATGGAAGGCCTGCCTGGATTTTCTTTCT
The DNA here is from genome assembly GCF_978045245.1 of Mus caroli. Lineage (NCBI taxonomy): Eukaryota > Metazoa > Chordata > Mammalia > Rodentia > Muridae > Mus > Mus caroli. The sequence goes on along the minus strand of NW_028227845.1, from coordinate 33,597 downwards.
TTATTATCCTTATTTAAAAATGTTTATTTGTTTATTTATGTATTTATTAGACATAAGTACACTGTAGCTGTCTTCAGACACTCCAGAAGAGGGTGTCATATGCTGGAGAATCTAAATCCCTCTTATGGTCTGCATTTGATGTACATAAACATAGCCTCACATATACTTCTAAAAATTTAAAGATGGGTGGGGCCACTGAAAGGGCTCAACAATTAACAGCATTGTCTCCTTTTCCAGAGAACCTGGGATCAACTACCAGCAACTATATGGTGTCCCATCTCCAGTTACAGGGGATCAGACAGACAGACAGACAGACAGAAAGTGATAAGGATGGCAGGCCTGCATGGTCTTTCTTTCTTTCTTCTCCGTTTAAAAAAATGTTTATTTATTTTTATTTATTTATTTATTTATTTATTTATTTTTAATGTATTTATTAGATATAAGTACACAATACTTGTCTTCAGACACTCCAGAAGAGGTTGTCAGATTCTGGAAAATCTAAATCCCTCTTATGGTCTGCATATGATGTACATAAACACAGCCTCACATATACTTCTAAAAATTTAAAGATGGGTGGGGCCACTAAAAGGGATCAACAATTAACAGCATTGTCTCCTCTTCCAGAGAACCTGGGATCAATAACCAGTAATTATATGGTGGCCCATCTCCAGTTCCAAGGGATCAGACAGACACACAGACAGACAGACAGAGATAAGGATGGCAGGCCTGCCTGGTCTTTCTTTCTTTCTTATCATTTTAAAAAAGGTTTATTTATTTATTTATGTATTTATTAGATATAAGTACACTATAGCTATCTTCAGACACTCCAGAAGAGGGTGTTTGATTCTGCAGAACGTAAATCCCATTTATGTTCTGCATATGATGTACATAAACACAGCCTCACATATTCTTCTAAAAATTTAAAGATGGTTGGGGCCACTGAAAGGAACCAACAATTAACAGCATTGTCTCCTCTTCCAGAGAACCTGGGATCAACTACTAGCAACTATATGTTGGCCCATCTCCAGTTTCAGGGGTTCAGACAGACAAACAGACAGACAGAAAGACAGAGATAAGGATGGCAGGCCTGCCTGGTCTTTCTTTCTTTCTTATCCTTTTTAAAAAATGTTTATTTATTTATTTATGTATTTTTTAGATATAAGTACACTGTAGCTGTCTTCAGACACTCCAGAAGAGGGTGTCAGATTCTGGAGAATCTAAATCCCTCTTATGGTCTGCATATGATGTACATAAACACAGCATCACATATACTTCTAAAAATTTAACGATGGGTGGGGTCACTAAAGAAAGGGCTCAACAATTAACAGCATTGTCTCCTCTTCCAGAGAACCTGGGACGAACTACCAGCAACTATATGGTGGCCCATCTCCAGTTCCAGGGAATCAGACAGACAGACAGACAGACAGACAGAGATAAGGATGGCAGGCGTGCCTGGTCTTTCTTTCTTTATTATACTGTTGAAAAAATGTTTATTTATTTATTTATTTATTTTTATTTATGTATTTATTAGATATAAGTACACTGTAGCTGTCTTCAGACACTCTAGAAGAGGGTCTCATCTTCTGGAGAATCTAAATCCCTCTTATGGTCTTCATATGATGTACATAAACACAGCCTCACATATACTTCTAAAAATTTAAAGATGGGTGGGCCCACTGAAAGGGCTCAACAATTAACAGCATTGTCTCTTCTTCCAGAGAACTTGGGATCAACTACCAGCAACTATATGGTGGCCCATCTCAAGTTCCAGGGGATAAGACAGACAGACAGACAGACAGAGATAAGGATGGCAGGCCTGCCTGATTTTTCTTTCTTTCTTATCCTTATTAAAAAATGTTTAATTATTTGTTTATTTGTTTATTTATTTATTTATTTATTTATTTATTTATTTATTTATTTATCAGATATAAGTACACTGTAGCTGTCTTCAGACTCTCCAGAAGAGGGTGTCAGATTCTGGAGAATCTATATCCCTCTTATGGTCTGCATATGATGTACATGAACACAGCCTCACATATACTTCTAAAAATTTAAAGATGGGTGGGGCCACTGAAAGGGCTCAAAAATTAACAGCATTGTCTCCTCTTCCAGAGAACCTGGGATCAACTACCAGCAACTATATGGTGGCCCATCTCGAGTCCAAGGGGATCAGACAGACTGTAGACAGACAGAAAGACAGACAGAGATAAGGATGGCAGGCCTGCCTGGTCTTTCTTTCTTTCATATCCTGTTTAAAAAATGTTTATTTATTTATTTATTTATTTATTTATTTATTTATTTATTAGATATAAGTACACTGTAACTGTCTTCAGAAAATACAGAAGAGGGTGTCAGATTCTGGAGAATCTAAATCCCTCTTATAGTCTGCATATGATGTACATAAACACAGCCTCACATACCCTTCTAAAAATTTAAAGATGGGTGGGGCCACTGAAAGGGCTCAACAATTAACAGCATTGTCTCCTCTTCCAGAGAACCTGGGATCAACTACCAGCAACTATATGGTGGCCTATCTCCAGTTCCAGAGGATCATATAGATAGACAGACAGACAGACAGAGATAAGGATGGCAGGACTTCCTGGTGTTTCTTTCTTTCTTATCCTTTTTAAAAAATGTTTATTTATTTATTTATTCATGTATTTATTATATTTACGTACACTGTAGCTGTCTTCAGACACTCCAGAAGAGGGTGTCAGTTTCTGTAGAAACTAAATCACTCTTATGATCTGAATATGATGTACATAAACACAGCCTCAGATATACTTATAAAAATTTAATGAAGGGTGGGGCCACTGAAAGGGCTCAATAATTTACAGCATTGTCTCCTCTTCCAGAGAACCTTGGATAAACTACCAGCAACTATATGGTGGCCCATATCCAGTACCAGAGGATCAGACAGACAGACAGGCAGACAGACAGAGATAAGGATGGCAGGCCTGCCAGGTCTTTCTTTCTTTCTTGTCCTTTTTAAAAAATGTTTATTTATTTATGTATTTATTATATATAAGTACTCTGTAGCTATCTACAGACACTCCAGAAGAGGGTGTCAGATTCTGAAGAATCTAAAACCATCTTATGGTCTGCATATGATGTACATAAACACAGCCTCAGATATACTTCTAAAATTTAAAGATGGGTGGGGCCACTGAAAGGGCTCAACAATTAACAGCATTGTCTCCTCTTCCAGAGAACCTGGGATCAACTACCAGCAACTATATGGTGACCTACCTTCAGTTCCAAAGGATCATATAGAGAGACAGACAGACAGACAGAAATGAGGATGGCAGGCCTGCCTGGTCTTTCTTTCTTTCTTATCCATTTGAAAAAATGTTTACTTATTAATTAATTAATTAATTAATTTATTTATTTATTTATTAGATATAAGTACACTCTAGCTGTCTTCAGACACTCCAGAAAAGGGTGTGAGATTCTGGAGAATCTAAATACCTCTTATGGTCTGCATATGATGTACATAAACACAGACTCAAGTATACTTCTAAAAATTTAAAGATGGGTGGGGCCAAAGAATGGGATCAACAATTAACAGTGTTGTCTCCTCTTCCAGAGAACCTGGGATCAACTACTAGCAACTATATGGTGGCCCATATGCAGTTCCAGGGATCAGACAGACAGACAGACAGACAGAGATAAGGATGGCAGGCCTGCCTGGTCTTTCTTTCTTACTTATCCTGTTTAAAAAATGTTTATTTATTTATTTATTTATTTATGTATTTATTAGATATAAGTACACTGTAGCTGTCTTCAGACACTCCAGAAGAGGGTGTCAGATTCTGGAGAATTTAAATCACTCTTATGGTCTGCATATGATGTACATAAATACAGCCTCACATTTACCTCTAAAAATTTAAAGATGGGTGGGGCCACTGAGAGGGCTCAACAATTAACAGCATTGTCTCCTCTTCCAGAGAACATTGGATAAACTACCAGCAACTATATGGTGGCCCATCTCAGGTTCCAGGGTATCAGACAGACAGACAGAGAGACAGAGATAAGGATGGAGGCCTGCCTGGTCTTTCTTTCTTTCTTATACTTTAAAAAAATGTTTATTTATTTATTTATTTATTTATTTATTTATTTATTTATTAGAAATAAGTACACTGTAGCTGTCTTCAGACACTCTAGAGGAGGGTCTCATCTTCTGGAGAATCTAAATCCCTCTTATGGTCTTCATATGATGTACATAAACACAGCCTCACATATACTTCTAAAAATTTAAAGATGGGTGGGCCCACTGAAAGGGCTCAACAATTAACAGCATTGTCTCTTGTTCCAGAGAACGTGGGATCAACTACCAGCAACTATATGGTGGCCCATCTCAAGTTCCAGGGGATAAGACAGACAGACAGACAGACAGAGATAAGGATGGCAGGCCTGCCTGATTTTTCTTTCTTTCTTATCCTTTTAAAAAAATGTTTATTTATTTGTTTATTTGTTTATTTATATATTTATTTATTTATTTATTTATTTATCAGATATAAGTACACTGTAGCTGTCTTCAGACTCTCCAGAAGAGGGTGTCAGATTCTGGATTATCTATATCCCTCTTATGGTCTGCATATGATGTACATGAACACAGCCTCACATATACTTCTAAAAATTTAAAGATGGGTGGGGCCACTGAAAGGGCTCAAAAATTAACAGCATTGTCTCCTCTTCCAGAGAACCTGGGATCAACTACCAGCAACTATATGGTGGCCTATCTTCAGTTCCAAAGGATCATATAGATAGACAGACAGACAGAGATAAGGATGGCAGGCCTGCCTGATTTTTCTTTCTTTCTTATCCTTTTAAAAAAATGTTTATTTATTTGTTTATTTGTTTATTTATATATTTATTTATTTATTTATTTATTTATTTAATATAAGTACACTGTAGCTGTCTTCAGACACTCCAGAAGAGGGTGTCAGATTCTGGAGAATCTAAATCACATTTATGGTCTGCATAAGATGTACATAAACACAGCCTCACATATACTTCTAAATATTTAAAGATGGGTAGCGCCACTGAAAGGGCTCAACAATTAACAGCATTGTATCCTCTTCCAGAGAACCTGGGATCAACTACCAGCAACACTATGGTGGCCCATCTACAGTTCCAGGGTATCAGACAGACAGACAGACAGACAGACAGACAGACAGAGATAAGGGTGGCAGGCCTGCCCGGTCTTTCTTACTTTCTTATCCTTTTAAAAAATGTTTATTTATTTATTTATTTATTTATTCATTTATTTATTTATTTATTTATGTATTTATTAGATATAAGTAAACTGTAGCTGTCTTCAGACACTCCAGAAGAGGGTGTCAGATTCTGGAGAATCTAAATCCCTCTTATGGTCTGCATATGATGTACATAAACACAGCCTCACATATACTTCTAAAATTTTAAAGATTGTTGGAGCCACAGAAAGGGCTCAACAATTAACAGCATTGTCTCCTCTTCCAGAGAACCTTGGATAAACTACCAGCAACTATATGGTGGCCCATCTCCAGTTCTAGGATATCACACAGACAGACAGACAGACAGAGATAAGGGTGGCAGGCTTGCCTGGTCTTTCTTTCTGTTTTATCCTTTTTAAAAAATATTTATTTATTTATTTATTTATCTATTTATTTATGTATTTATTAGATATAAGTACACTGTAGCTGTCTTCAGAAAATACAGAAGAGGGTGTCAGATTCTGGAGAATCTAAATTCCACTTATGGTCTGCATATGATGTACATAAACACAGCCTCACATACCCTTCTAAAAATTTAAAGATGGGTGGGGCCACTGAAAGGGCTCAACAATTAACAGCATTGTCTCCTCTTCCAGAGAACCTGGGATCAACTACCAGCAACTATATGGTGGCCTATCTCCAGTTCCAGAGGATCATATAGATAGACAGACAGACAGACAGAGATAAGGATGGCAGGACTTCCTGGTGTTTCTTTCTTTCTTATCCTTTTTAAAAAATGTTTATTTATTTATTTATTCATGTATTTATTATATTTACGTACACTGTAGCTGTCTTCAGACACTCCAGAAGAGGGTGTCAGTTTCTGGAGAATCTAAATCACTCTTATGGTCTGAATATGATGTACATAAACACAGCCTCAGATATACTTATAAAAATTTAATGAAGGGTGGGGCCACTGAAAGGGCTCAATAATTTACAGCATTGTCTCCTCTTCCAGAGAACCTTGGATAAACTACCAGCAACTATATGGTGGCCCATATCCAGTACCAGAGGATCAGACAGACAGACAGGCAGACAGACAGAGATAAGGATGGCAGGCCTGCCAGGTCTTTCTTTCTTTCTTGTCCTTTTTAAAAAATGTTTATTTATTTATGTATTTATTATATATAAGTACTCTGTAGCTATCTACAGACACTCCAGAAGAGGGTGTCAGATTCTGAAGAATCTAAAACCATCTTATGGTCTGCATATGATGTACATAAACACAGCCTCAGATATACTTCTAAAAATTTAAAGATGGGTGGGGCCACTGAAAGGGCTCAACAATTAACAGCATTGTCTCCTCTTCCAGAGAACCTGGGATCAACTACCAGCAACTATATGGTGACCTATCTTCAGTTCCAAAGGATCATATAGAGAGACAGACAGACAGACAGAAATGAGGATGGCAGGCCTGCCTGGTCTTTCTTTCTTTCTTATCCATTTGAAAAAATGTTTACTTATTAATTAATTAATTAATTAATTCATTCATTCATTTATTTATTAGATATAAGTACACTGTAGCTGTCTTCAGACACTCCAGAAAGGGTGTGAGATTCTGGAGAATCTAAATACCTCTTATGGTCTGCATATAATGTACATAAACACAGACTCAAGTATACTTCTAAAAATTTAAAGATGGGTGGGGCCAAAGAATGGGCTCAACAATTAACAGTGTTGTCTCCTCTTCCAGAGAACCTGGGATCAACTACCAGCAACTATATGGTGGCCCATATGCAGTTCCAGGGATCAGACAGACAGACAGACAGACAGAGATAAGGATGGCAGGCCTGCCTGGTCTTTCTTTCTTACTTATCCTGTTTAAAAAATGTTTATTTATTTATTTATTTATTTATTTATTTATTTATTTATTTATTAGATATAAGTACACTGTAGCTGTCTTCAGACACTCCAGAAGAGGGTGTCAGATTCTGGAGAATTTAAATCACTCTTATGGTCTGCATATGATGTACATAAATACAGCCTCACATTTACCTCTAAAAATTTAAAGATGGGTGGGGCCACTGAGAGGGCTCAACAATTAACAGCATTGTCTCCTCTTCCAGAGAACATTGGATAAACTACCAGCAACTATATGGTGGCCCATCTCCAGTTGCAGGGTATCAGACAGACAGACAGAGAGACAGAGATAAGGATGGAGGCCTGCCTGGTCTTTCTTTCTTTCTTATACTTTAAAAAAATGTTTATTTATTTATTTATTTATTTATTAATTTATTTATTTATTTATTTATTAGAAATAAGTACACTGTAGCTGTCTTCAGACACTCTAGAAGAGGGTCTCATCTTCTGGAGAATCTAAATCCCTCCTATGGTCTTCATATGATGTACATAAACACAGCCTCACATATACTTCTAAAAATTTAAAGATGGGTGGGCCCACTGAAAGGGCTCAACAATTAACAGCATTGTCTCTTCTTCCAGAGAACGTGGGATCAACTACCAGCAACTATATGGTGGCCCATCTCAAGTTCCAGGGGATAAGACAGACAGACAGACAGACAGAGATAAGGATGGCAGGCCTGCCTGATTTTTCTTTCTTTCTTATCCTTATTAAAAAATGTTTAATTATTTGTTTATTTGTTTATTTATTTATTTATTTATTTATTTATTTATTTATTTATCAGATATAAGTACACTGTAGCTGTCTTCAGACTCTCCAGAAGAGGGTGTCAGATTCTGGAGAATCTATATCCCTCTTATGGTCTGCATATGATGTACATGAACACAGCCTCACATATACTTCTAAAAATTTAAAGATGGGTGGGGCCACTGAAAGGGCTCAAAAATTAACAGCATTGTCTCCTCTTCCAGAGAACCTGGGATCAACTACCAGCAACTATATGGTGGCCCATCTCGAGTCCAAGGGGATCAGACAGACTGTAGACAGACAGAAAGACAGACAGAGATAAGGATGGCAGGCCTGCCTGGTCTCTCTTTATTTATTATCCTGTTTAAAAAATGTTTATTTATTTATTTATTTATTTATTTATTTATTTATTTATTTGATATAAGTACACTGTAGCTGTCTTCAGACACTCCAGAAGAGGGTGTCAGATTTTGGAGAATCTAAATCACATTTATGGTCTGCATAAGATGTACATAAACACAGCCTCACATATACTTCTAAATATTTAAAGATGGGTGGCGCCACTGAAAGGGCTCAACAATTAACAGCATTGTATCCTCTTCCAGAGAACCTGGGATCAACTACCAGCAACACTATGGTGGCCCATCTACAGTTCCAGGGTATCAGACAGACAGACAGACAGACAGACAGACAGAGATAAGGGTGGCAGGGCTGCCCGGTCTTTCTTACTTTCTTATCCTTTTTAAAAAATGTTTATTTATTTATTTATTTATTTATTTATTCATTCATTCATTCATTTATTTATTTATTTATTTATTTATGTATTTATTAGATATAAGTAAACTGTAGCTGTCTTCAGACACTCCAGAAGAGGGTGTCAGATTCTGGAGAATCTAAATCCCTCTTATGGTCTGCATATGATGTACATAAACACAGCCTCACATATACTTCTAAAATTTTAAAGATGGGTGGGGCCACAGAAAGGGCTCAACAATTAACAGCATTGTCTCCTCTTCCAGAGAACCTTGGATAAACTACCAGCAACTATATGGTGGCCCATCTCCAGTTCTAGGGTATCACACAGACAGACAGACAGACAGAGATAAGGGTGGCAGGCTTGCCTGGTCTTTCTTTCTGTCTTATCCTTTTTAAAAAATGTTTATTTATTTATTTATTTATGTATTTATTTATTTATTTATTTATGTATTTATTAGATATAAGTACACTGTAGCTGTCTTCAGAAAATACAGAAGAGGGTGTCAGATTCTGGAGAATCTAAATCCCTCTTATGGTCTGCATATGATGTACATAAACACAGCCTCACATACCCTTCTAAAAATTTAAAGATGGGTGGGGCCACTGAAAGGGCTCAACAATTAACAGCATTGTCTCCTCTTCCAGAGAACCTGGGATCAACTACCAGCAACTATATGGTGGCCTATCTCCAGTTCCAAAGGATCATATAGATAGACAGACAGACAGACAGAGATAAGGATGGCAGGACTTCCTGGTGTTTCTTTCTTTCTTATCCTTTTAAAAAATGTTTATTTTTTTATTTATTCATGTATTTATTATATTTACGTACACTGTAGCTGTCTTCAGACACTCCAGAAGAGTGTGTCAGTTTCTGGAGAATCTAAATCACTCTTATGGTCTGAATATGATGTACATAAACACAGCCTCAGATATACTTATAAAAATATAATGAAGGGTGGGGCCACTGAAAGGGCTCAATAATTTACAGCATTGTCTCCTCTTCCTGAGAACATTGGATAAACTACCAGCAACTATATGGTGGCCCATATCCAGTACCAGAGGATCAGACAGACAGACAGGCAGACAGACAGAGATAAGGATGGCAGGCCTGCCAGGTCTTTCTTTCTTTCTTGTCCTTTTTAAAAAATGTTTATTTATTTATGTATTTATTATATATAAGTACTCTGTAGCTATCTACAGACACTCCAGAAGAGGGTGTCAGATTCTGAAGAATCTAAAACCATCTTATGGTCTGCATATGATGTACATAAACACAGCCTCAGATATACTTCTAAAAATTTAAAGATGGGTGGGGCCACTGAAAGGGCTCAACAATTAACAGCATTGTCTCCTCTTCCAGAGAACCTGGGATCAACTACCAGCAACTATATGGTGACCTATCTTCAGTTCCAAAGGATCATATAGAGAGACAGACAGACAGACAGAAATGAGGATGGCAGGCCTGCCTGGTCTTTCTTTCTTTCTTATCCATTTGAAAAAATGTTTACTTATTAATTTATTTATTTATTTATTTATTAGATATAAGTACACTGTAGCTGTCTTCAGACACTCCAGAAGAGGGTGTGAGATTCAGGAGAATCTAAATACCTCTTATGGTCTGCATATGATGTACATAAACACAGACTCAAGTATACTTCTAAAAATTTAAAGATGGGTCGGGCCAAAGAATGGGCTCAACAATTAACAGCGTTGTCTCCTCTTCCAGAGAACCTGGGATCAACTACCAGCAACTATATGGTGGCCCATCTGCAGTTCCAGGGATCAGACAGACAGACAGACAGACAGAGATAAGGATGGCAGGCCTGCCTGGTCTTTCTTTCTCACTTATCCTGTTTAAAAAATGTTTATTTATTTATTTATTTATATATTTATGTATTTATTAGATATAACTACACTGTAGCTGTCTTCAGACACACCAGAGAGGGTGTCAGATTCTGGAGAATTTAAATCACTCTTATGGTCTGCATATGATGTACATAAATACAGCCTCACATTTACCTCTAAATATTTAAAGATGGGTGGGGCCACTGAGAGGGCTCAACCAATAACAGCATTGTCTCCTCTTCCAGATAACATTGGATAAAGTACCTGCAACTATATGGTGGCCCATCTCCAGTTCCAGGGTATCAGACAGACAGACAGAGAGACAGAGATAAGGATGGAGGCCTGCCTGGTCTTTCTTTCTTTCTTATACTTTAAAAAAATGTTTATTTATTTATTTATTTATTTATTTATTTATTTATTTATTTATGTATTTATTAGAAATAAGTACACTGTAGCTGTCTTCAGACACTCTAGAAGAGGGTCTCATCTTCTGGAGAATCTAAATCCCTCTTATGGTCTTCATATGATGTACATAAACACAGCCTCACATATACTTCTAAAAATTTAAAGATGGGTGGGCCCACTGAAAGGGCTCAACAATTAACAGCATTGTCTCTTCTTCCAGAGAACTTGGGATCAACTACCAGCAACTATATGGTGGCCCATCTCAAGTTCCAGGGGATAAGACAGACAGACAGACAGACAGAGATAAGGATGGCAGGCCTGCCTGATTTTTCTTTCTTTCTTATCCTTATTAAAAAATGTTTATTTATTTGTTTATTTGTTTATTTATTTATTTATTTATTTATTTATTTATCAGATATAAGTACACTGTAGCTGTCTTCAGACTCTCCAGAAGAGGGTGTCAGATTCTGGAGAATCTATATCCCTCTTATGGTCTGCATATGATGTACATGAACACAGCCTCACATATACTTCTAAAAATTTAAAGATGGGTGGGGCCACTGAAAGGGCTCAAAAATTAACAGCATTGTCTCCTCTTCCAGAGAACCTGGCATCAACTACCAGCAACTATATGGTGGCCCATCTCGAGTCCAAGGGGATCAGACAGACTGTAGACAGACAGAAAGACAGACAGAGATAAGGATGGCAGGCCTGCCTGGTTTTTCGTTCTTTCTTATCCTGTTTAAAAAATGTTTATTTATTTATTTATTTATTTATTTATTTATTTATTTATTTATTTATTTATTTGATATAAGTACACTGTAGCTGTCTTCAGACACTCCAGAAGAGGGTGTCAGATTCTGGAGAATCTAAATCACATTTATGGTCTGCATAAGATGTACATAAACACAGCCTCACATATACTTCTAAATATTTAAAGATGGGTGGCGCCACTGAAAGGGCTCAACAATTAACAGCATTGTATCCTCTTCCAGAGAACCTGGGATCAACTACCAGCAACACTATGGTGGCCCATCTACAGTTCCAGGGTATCAGACAGACAGACAGACAGACAGACAGAGATAAGGGTAGCAGGCCTGCCCGGTCTTTCTTACTTTCTTATCCTTTTTAAAAAATGTTTATTTATTTATTTATTTATTTATTTATTTATTTATTTATTCATTTATTTATTTATTTATTTATGTATTTATTAGATATAAGTAAACTGTAGCTGTCTTCAGACACTCCAGGAGAGGGTGTCAGATTCTGGAGAATCTAAATCCCTCTTATGGTCTGCATATGATGTACATAAACACAGCCTCACATATACTTCTAAAATTTTAAAGATGGGTGGGGCCACAGAAAGGGCTCAACAATTAACAGCATTGTCTCCTCTTCCAGAGAACCTTGGATAAACTAACAGCAACTATATGGTGGCCCATCTCCAGTTCTAGGGTATCACACAGACAGACAGACAGACAGAGATAAGGGTGGCAGGCTTGCCTGGTCTTTCTTTCTGTCTTATCCTTTTTAAAAAATGTTTATTTATTTATTTATTTATTTATTTATTTATTTATTTATTTATTTATTAGATATAAGTACACTGTAACTGTCTTCAGAAAATACAGAAGAGGGTGTCAGATTCTGGAGAATCTAAATCCCTCTTATAGTCTGCATATGATGTACATAAACACAGCCTCACATACCCTTCTAAAAATTTAAAGATGGGTGGGGCCACTGAAAGGGCTAAACAATTAACAGCATTGTCTCCTCTTCCAGAGAACCTGGGATCAACTACCAGCAACTATATGGTGGCCTATCTACAGTTCCAAAGGATCATATAGATAGACAGACAGACAGACAGAGATAAGGATGGCAGGACTTCCTGGTGTTTCTTTCTTTCTTATCCTTTTTAAAAAATGTTTATTTATTTATTTATTCATGTATTTATTATATTTACGTACACTGTAGCTGTCTTCAGACACTCCAGAAGAGGGTGTCAGTTTCTGGAGAATCTAAATCACTCTTATGGTCTGAATATGATGTACATAAACACAGCCTCAGATATACTTATAAAAATTTAATGAAGGGTGGGGCCACTGAAAGGGCTCAATAATTTACAGCATTGTCTCCTCTTCCAGAGAACCTTGGATAAACTACCAGCAACTATATGGTGGCCCATATCCAGTACCAGAGGATCAGACAGACAGACAGGCAGACAGACAGAGATAAGGATGGCAGTCCTGCCTGGTCTTTCTTTCTTACTTATACTGTTTAAAAAATGTTTATTTATTTATTTATTTATTTATTTATTAGATATAAGTACACTGTAGCTGTCTTCAGACACTCCAGAAGAGGGTGTCAGATTCTGGAGAATTTAAATCACTCTTATGGTCTGCATATGATGTACATAAATACAGCCTCACATTTACCAATAAAAATTTAAAGATGGTTGGGGCCACTGAAAGGGCTCAACAATTCACAACATTGTCTCCTCTTCCAGAGAACCTGGGAAAAACTACCAGCAAATATATGGTGGCCCATATCCAGTTCCTGAGGATCAGACAGACAGACAGACAGACAGACAGTGATAAGGATGGCAGGCCTGCCTGATTTTTCTTTCTTTCTTATCCTTTTTAAAAAATGTTTATTTAATTATTAATTTATTTATGTATGTATTTATTAGATATAAGTACACTGTAGCTGTCTTCAGACACTCCAGTAGAGGGTGTCAGATTCTGAAGAATCTAAAACCATCTTATGGTCTGCATATGATGTACATAAACACAGCCTCAGATATATTTCTAAAATTTAATGAAGGGTGGGGCCACTGAAAGGGCTCAACAATTAACAGCATTATCTCCTCTTCCAGAGAACCTGGGATCAACTACCAGCAACTTTATGGTGGCCCATCTACAGTTCCAGGGGATCAGACAGACAGACAGACAGACAGAGATAAGGATGGCAGGCCTGCCTGATTTTTCTTTCTTTCTTATCCTTTATAAAAAATGTTTATTTATTTATTAATTTATTTATTTATGTATTTATTAGATATAAGTACACTGTAGCTGTCTTCAGACACTCCAGTAGACGGTTTCAGATTCTGAAAAATCTAAAACCATCTTCTGGTCTGCATATGATGTACATAAACACAGCCTCAGATATACTTCAAAAAATTTAATGAAGGATGGGGCCACTGAAAGGGCTCAACAATTAACAGCATTATCTCCTCTTCCAGAGAACCTGGGATCAACTACCAGCAACTATATGGTGGCTCATCTCCAGTTCCCAGGGATCAGACAGACAGACAGACACACAGACAGAGATATCGATGGCAGGCCTGCCTGGTCTTTCTTTCATTCTTATACTTTTTAAAAAATGTTTATTTATTTATTTATTCATGTATTTATTAGATATAAGTACACTGTAGCTGTCTTAGACACTCCAGAAGTGGGTGTCTGGTTCTGTAGAATCTAAATCCCTCTTATGGTCTGCATATGATGTACATAAACACAGCCTAACATACAGTTCTAAATATTTAAAAATGGGTGGGGCCATTGAAAGGGCTCAACAATGAACAGCATTGTCTCCTCTTCCAGAGAACCTCGGCTCAACTTCCAGCAACTATATGGTGGCCCATCTCCAGTTCCAGGGGATCAGACAGACAGACAGTCAGACAGACAGAGATAAGGATGGCAGGACTGCCTGGTCTTTCTTTCTTTCTTATCCTTTTGAAAAAATGTTTACTTATTTATTTATTTATGTATTTATTAGATATAAGTAAACTGTAGCTGTCTTCAGACACTCCAGAAGAGGGTGTCAGATTCTGGAGAATCTAAATCCCTCTTATGGCCTGCATATGATGTACATAAACACAGACTCATGTATACTTCTAAAAATTTAAAGATGTGTGGGGCCACTGAGAGGGCTCATCAATTAACAGCATTGTCTCATCTTCCAGAGAACCTGGAATCAACTACCAGCAACTATATGGTGGCTCATCTCCAGTTCCAGTGGATGAGAAAGACAGAGAGACAGACAGACAGAGATAAGGATGGCAGGCCTGCCTGGTCTTTCTTTATTTCTTATCCTTTATAAAAATTGTTTATTTGTTTATTTATTTATTTATTTATTTATTTATTTATTTATTTATTTATTTATGTATTTATTAGATATAAGTACACTGTAGCCGTCTTCAGACACTCCAGAAGAGGGTGTCAGATTCTAGAGAATCTAAATCCCTCTTATGGTCTGCATATGATGTACATAAACACAGCCTCACATATACTTCTAAAAATTTAAAGAAAGGTGGGACCACTGAAAGGGCTCAACAATTACCATCACTGTCTCCACTTCCAGAGAACCTGGGATCAACTACTAGCAACTATATGGTGGCCCATCTGCCGTTCCAGGGGATCAGACAGACAGACAGACAGACAGAGATAAGGATGGCAGGCCTGCCAGGTCTTTCTTTCTTACTTATCCTGTTTAAAAAATGTTTATTTATTTATTTTTTTATGTATTTATGTATTTATTAGATATAAGTACACTGTAGCTGTTCAGACACTCCAGAAGAGTGTGTCAGATTCTGGAGAATCTAAATCCCTCTTATGGTCTGCATATGATGTACATAAACACAGCCTCACGTATAATTCTAAAAATTTAAAGATGGGTGGGACCACTGAAAGGGCTTAACAATTAACATCATTGTCTCCTCTTCCAGAGAACCTGGGATCAACTACCAGCAACTATATGGTGGCCCATATCCAGTTCCAAAGGTTCAGACAGACAGACAGACAGACAGAGATACGGATGGCAGGCCTGCCTGATTTTTCTCTCTTTCTTATCCTTTAGAAAAAATGTTTATTTATTTATATTAATTTATTTATTTATGTATTTATTAGATATAAGTACACTGTAGCTGTCTTCAGACTCTCCAGTAGACGGTGTCAGATTCTGAAAAATCTAAAACCATCTTCTGGTCTGCATATGATGTACATAAACACAGCCTCAGATATACTTTAAAAAATTTAATGAAGGGTGTGGCCACTGAAAGGGCTCAACAATTATCAGCATTATCTCCTCTTCCAGAGAACCTGGGATCAACTACCATCAACTATATGGTGGCTCATTTCTAGTTCTCAGGGATCAGACAGACAGACAGACAGACACACAGACAGAGATATGGATGGCAGGCCTGCCTGGTCTTTCTTTCTTTCTTATCCTTTTTAAAAAATGTTTATTTATTTATTTATTTATTTATTTATTTATTTATTTATTTATTAGATATAAGTACACTGTAGCTCTCTTAGACACTCCAGAAGAGGGTGTCAGGTTCTGGAGAATCTAAATCCCTCTTATGGTCTGCATATGATGTACATAAACACAGCCTCACATACAGTTCTAAACATTTAAAGATGGGTGGGGCAATTGAAAGGGCTCAACAATGAACAGCATTGTCTCCTCTTCCAGAGAACCTGGGAAAAACTAACAGCAAATATATGGTGGCCCATATCCAGTTCCAGAGGTTCAGACAGACAGACAGACAGACAGAGATAAGGATGGCAGGCCTGCCTGATTTTTCTTTCTTTCTTATCCTTTATAAAAATGATTATTTATTTATTAATTTATTTATTTATGTATTTATTAGATATAAGTACACTGTAGCTGTCTTCAGACACTCCAGTAGACGGTGTCAGATTCTGAAAAATCTAAAACCATCTTCTGGTCTGCATATGATGAACATAAACACAGCCTCAGATATACTTCAAAAAATTTAATGAAGGGTGGGGCCACTGAAAGGGCTCAACAATTAACAGCATTATCTCCTCTTCCAGAGAACCTGGGATCAACTACCAGCAACTATATGGTGGCTCATTTCCAGTTCCCAGGGATCAGACAGACAGACAGACAGACACACAGACAGAGATATGGATGGCAGGCCTGCCTGATCTTTCTTTCTTGCTTATCCTTTTTAAAAAATGTTTATTTTTTATTTATTTATGTATCTATTAGATATAAGTACACTGTAGCTGTCTTTAGACACTCCAGAAGAGGGTGTCAGGTTCTGGAGAATCTAAATCCCTCTTATGGTCTGCATAGGATGAACATAAACACAGCCTCACATACAGTTCTAAACATTTAAAGATGGGTGGGGCCATTGAAAGGGCTCAACAATGAACAGCATTGTCTCCTCTTCCAGAGAACCTCGGCTCAACTACCAGCAAATATATGGTGGCCCATCTCCAGTTCCCAGGGATCAGACAGACAGACAGACAGACAGACAGAGATAAGGATGGCAGGCCTGCCTGGTCTTTCTTTCTTTCTTATCCTTTTTAAAAAATGTTTATTTAATTATTTATTTATGTATTTATTACATATAAGTACACTGTAGCTGTCTTCAGACACTCCAGAAGAGGGTGTCAGATTCTGGAGATTCTAAATCCCTCTTATGGCCTGCATATTATGTACATAAACACAGCCTCACATATACTTCTAAAAATTTATAGATGGGTGGGACCAATGAAAGGGCTCAACAATTACCATCACTGTCTCCACTTCCAGAGAACCTTGGATCAACTATCAGCAACTATATAGTGGCCCACCTCCAGTTCCAGGGGATCAGACAGGCTGTCAGACAGACATACAGACAGACAGACAGACAGAGATAAGGATGGCAGGACTGCCTGGTCTTACTTTCTTTCTTATCCTGTTTAAAAAATGTTTATTTATTTATTTATTTATTTACTTATTTATTTATTTATGTATTTATTAGATATAAGTACACTGTAGCTGTCTTAGACACTCCAGAAGAGGGTGTCAGGTTCTGTAGAATCTAAATCCCTCTTATGGTCTGCATATGATGTACATAAACACAGCCTAACATACAGTTCTAAATATTTAAAGATGGATGGGGCCATTGAAAGGGCTCAACAATGAACAGCATTGTCTCCTCTTCCAGAGAACCTCGGTTCAACTACCAGAAACTATATGGTGGCCCATCTCCAGTTCCAGGGGATCAGACAGACAGACAGACAGACAGACAGAGATAAGGATGGCAGCCCTGCCTGGTCTTTCTTTCTTTCTTATCCTTTTGAAAAAATGTTTACTTATTTATTTTTTTATGTATTTATGTATTTATTAGATATAAGTACACTGTAGCTGTTCAGACACTCCAGAAGAGTGTGTCAGATTCTGGAGAATCTAAATCCCTCTTATGGTCTGCATATGATGTACATAAACACAGCCTCACGTATAATTCTAAAAATTTAAAGATGGGTGGGACCACTGAAAGGGCTTAACAATTAACATCATTGTCTCCTCTTCCAGAGAACCTGGGATCAACTACCAGCAACTATATGGTGGCCCATATCCAGTTCCAAAGGTTCAGACAGACAGACAGACAGACAGAGATACGGATGGCAGGCCTGCCTGATTTTTCTATCTTTCTTATCCTTTAGAAAAAATGTTTATTTATTTATATTAATTTATTTATTTATGTATTTATTAGATATAAGTACACTGTAGCTGTCTTCAGACACTCCAGTAGACGGTGTCAGATTCTGAAAAATCTAAAACCATCTTCTGGTCTGCATATGATGTACATAAACACAGCCTCAGATATACTTTAAAAAATTTAATGAAGGGTGTGGCCACTGAAAGGGCTCAACAATTATCAGCATTATCTCCTCTTCCAGAGAACCTGGGATCAACTACCATCAACTATATGGTGGCTCATTTCTAGTTCTCAGGGATCAGACAGACAGACAGACAGACACACAGACAGAGATATGGATGGCAGGCCTGCCTGGTCTTTCTTTCTTTCTTATCCTTTTTAAAAAATGTTTATTTATTTATTTATTTATTTATTTATTTATTTATTTATTAGATATAAGTACACTGTAGCTCTCTTAGACACTCCAGAAGAGGGTGTCAGGTTCTGGAGAATCTAAATCCCTCTTATGGTCTGCATATGATGTACATAAACACAGCCTCACATACAGTTCTAAACATTTAAAGATGGGTGGGGCAATTGAAAGGGCTCAACAATGAACAGCATTGTCTCCTCTTCCAGAGAACCTGGGAAAAACTAACAGCAAATATATGGTGGCCCATATCCAGTTCCAGAGGTTCAGACAGACAGACAGACAGACAGAGATAAGGATGGCAGGCCTGCCTGATTTTTCTTTCTTTCTTATCCTTTATAAAAATGATTATTTATTTATTAATTTATTTATTTATGTATTTATTAGATATAAGTACACTGTAGCTGTCTTCAGACACTCCAGTAGACGGTGTCAGATTCTGAAAAATCTAAAACCATCTTCTGGTCTGCATATGATGAACATAAACACAGCCTCAGATATACTTCAAAAAATTTAATGAAGGGTGGGGCCACTGAAAGGGCTCAACAATTAACAGCATTATCTCCTCTTCCAGAGAACCTGGGATCAACTACCAGCAACTATATGGTGGCTCATTTCCAGTTCCCAGGGATCAGACAGACAGACAGACAGACACACAGACAGAGATATGGATGGCAGGCCTGCCTGATCTTTCTTTCTTGCTTATCCTTTTTAAAAAATGTTTATTTTTTATTTATTTATGTATCTATTAGATATAAGTACACTGTAGCTGTCTTTAGACACTCCAGAAGAGGGTGTCAGGTTCTGGAGAATCTAAATCCCTCTTATGGTCTGCATAGGATGAACATAAACACAGCCTCACATACAGTTCTAAACATTTAAAGATGGGTGGGGCCATTGAAAGGGCTCAACAATGAACAGCATTGTCTCCTCTTCCAGAGAACCTCGGCTCAACTACCAGCAAATATATGGTGGCCCATCTCCAGTTCCCAGGGATCAGACAGACAGACAGACAGACAGACAGACAGAGATAAGGATGGCAGGCCTGCCTGGTCTTTCTTTCTTTCTTATCCTTTTTAAAAAATGTTTATTTAATTATTTATTTATGTATTTATTACATATAAGTACACTGTAGCTGTCTTCAGACACTCCAGAAGAGGGTGTCAGATTCTGGAGATTCTAAATCCCTCTTATGGCCTGCATATTATGTACATAAACACAGCCTCACATATACTTCTAAAAATTTATAGATGGGTGGGACCAATGAAAGGGCTCAACAATTACCATCACTGTCTCCACTTCCAGAGAACCTTGGATCAACTATCAGCAACTATATAGTGGCCCACCTCCAGTTCCAGGGGATCAGACAGGCTGTCAGACAGACAGACAGACAGACAGAGATAAGGATGGCAGGACTGCCTGGTCTTACTTTCTTTCTTATCCTGTTTAAAAAATTTTTATTTATTTATTTATTTATTTACTTATTTATTTACTTATGTATTTATTAGATATAAGTACACTGTAGCTGTCTTAGACACTCCAGAAGAGGGTGTCAGGTTCTGTAGAATCTAAATCCCTCTTATGATCTGCATATGATGTACATACACAGCCTAACATACAGTTCTAAATATTTAAAGATGGATGGGGCCATTGAAAGGGCTCAACAATGAACAGCATTGTCTCCTCTTCCAGAGAACCTCGGTTCAACTACCAGAAACTATATGGTGGCCCATCTCCAGTTCCAGGGGATCAGACAGACAGACAGACAGACAGACAGAGATAAGGATGGCAGCCCTGCCTGGTCTTTCTTTCTTTCTTATCCTTTTGAAAAAATGTTTACTTATTTATTTATTTATGTATTTATTAGATATAAGTAAACTGTAGCTGTCTTCAAACACTCCAGAAGAGGGTGTCAGATTCTGGAGAATCTAAATCCCTCTTATGGCCTGCATATGATGTACATAAACGCAGACTCACGTATACTTCTAAAAATTTAAAGATGTGTGGGGCCACTGAGAGGGCTCAAAAATTAACAGCATTGTCTCATCTTCCAGAGAACCTGGGATCAACTACCAGCAACTATATGGTGGCCCATCTCCAGTTCCAGTGGATCAGAAAGACAGACAGACAGACAGACAGAGATAAGGATGGCAGGCCTGCCTGGTCTTTCTTTATTTCTTATCCTTTATAAAAAATGTTTATTTATTTATTTATTTATTTATTTATTTATTTTTGTATTTATTAGATATAAGTACACTGTAGCCGTCTTCAGACACTCCAGAAGAGGGTGTCAGATTCTGGAGAATCTAAATCCCTCTTAAGGTCTGCATATGATGTACATAAACACAGCCTCACATATACTTCTAAAAATTTAAAGATGGGTGGGACCACTGAAAGGGCTCAACAATTACCATCACTGTCTCCACTTCCAGAGAACCTGGGATCAACTACCAGCAACTATATGGTGGCCCATCTGCAGTTCCAGGGGATCAGACAGGCTGTCAGACAGACAGACAGACAGACAGACAGACAGAGATAAGGATGGCAGCCCTGCCTGGTCTTTCTTTCTTTCTTATCCTTTTGAAAAAATGTTTACTTATTTATTTATTTATTTATGTATTTATTAGATATAAGTACAATGTAGCTGTCTTCAGACACTCCAGAAGAGGGTGTCAGATTCTGGAGAATCTAAATCCCTCTTATGGTCTGCATATGATGTACATAAACACAGCCTCACATATACATCTAAAAATTTAAAGATGGGTGAGAGCAATGAAAGGGCTCAACAATTAACAGCATTGTCTCCTCTTCCTGAGAACCTGGGATCAACTACCAGCAACTATATGGTGGCCCATCTACAGTTCCAGGGGACCAGAAAGGCAGACAGACAGACAGACAGAGATGAGGATTGCAGGCCTGCCTGGTCTTTCTTTCTTTCTTGTCCTTTGTAAAAAATGTTTATTTATTTATGTATTTATTATATATAAGTACACTGTAGCTATCTACAGACACTCCAGAAGAGGGTGTCAGATTCTGAAGAATCAAAAACCATCTTATGGTCTGCATATGATGTACATAAACACAGCCTCAGATATACTTCTAAAAATTTAAAGATGGGTGGGGCCACTGAAAGGGCTCAACAATTAACAGCATTGTCTCCTCTTCCAGAGAACCTGGGATCAACTACCAGCAACTATATGGTGGCCTATCTTCAGTTCCAAAGGATCATATAGAGAGACAGACAGACAGACAGAGATGAGGATGGCAGGCCTGCCTGGTCTTTCTTTCTTTCTTATCCATTTGAAAAAATGTTTACTTATTAATTAATTAATTAATTAATTAATTTATTTATTTATTTATTTATTTATTTATTTATTAGATATAAGTACACTGTAGCTGTCTTCAGACACTCCAGAAGATGGTGTCAGATTCTGGAGAATCTAAATACCTCTTATGGTCTGCATATGATGTACATAAACACAGACTCAAGTATACTTCTAAAAATTTAAAGATGGGTGGGGCCACTGAATGGGCTCAACAATTAACAGCGTTGTCTCCTCTTCCAGAGAACCTAAGATCAACTACCAGCAACTATATGGTGGCCCATCTGCAGTTCCAGGGGATCAGACAGACAGACAGACAGACAGAGATAAGGATGGCAGGCCTGCCTGGTCTTTCTTTCTTACTTATCCTGTTAAAAAATGTTTATTTATTTATTTTTTTTTTATTTATGTATTTATTAGATATAAGTACACTGTAACTGTCTTCAGACACTCCAGAAGAGGATGTCAGATACTGTAGAATTTAAATCACTCTTATGGTCTGCATATGATGTACATAAATACAGCCTCACATTTACCTCTAAAAATTTAAAGATGGTTGGGGCCACTGAAAGGGCTCAACAATTCACAGCATTGTCTCCTCTTCCAGAGAACCTGGGAAAAACTACCAGCAAATATATGGTGGCCCATATCCAGTTCCAGAGGATCAGACAGACAGACAGACAGACAGACAGAGATAAGGATGGCAGGCCTGCCTGATTTTTCTTTCTTTCTTATCCTTTTTAGAAAATGTTTATTTATTTATTAATTTATTTATTTATGTATTTATTAGATATAAGTACACTGTAGCTGTCTTCAGACACTCCAGAAGGTTTTATAAAACCTTTATAAAAAGGTTTTATAAAAAGTGTTAAAATTTTTAAAAATTAAAAAAAAAATACCAGATCACCATCACACAGCATTGGCTGTCTTCAGGTTTATCCTTTCAGCCTCCAAAACAAAAAGCAATGGCTGGCTGTCTTCAGGTGTATCCTATTCTCCAGTCTTATTTCCAACCTAAGAGCTGGACTGAGCTGCCTCATTATGTAATTGCAAACCTTCCTTGGTTTGTCTTTTCCATTTCTAAGACTAACAGGCCTTTTTCTATTTAGAGAATATGCTCATGACTGTACTTTAGATATAGTAAATATAACTGTTGCTTATAAAACTTGTTTTCTAGGAATTTTTAAAGGGCAATGGCAGAGTTTATTTTTTAAAAATATTTTGCATTTATTTATTTGTGTGAGTGATGAAGCTCAGGTCTTCAAACTCGTCAGGAGGTATGATTACCTCCCCTCTCTCTCAACCCCTCTCTCTCCTCTCTCAATGATTGTGTAAGAATGTTTTGCATGTGTATGCTGTGCCCACAGACTCCAGAACAGAGTATTAGATCCCCTGGAACTGGAGATGGGCCACCATATATAATACTGGTAATTGAGCCCAGGTTCTCTGGAAGAGGAGACAATGCTCTTAATTGTTGAGCCCTCTCTGTAGCCACATCTTTCTTTCTTTTTTTTTTTTTTTTTGAGTATATGTGAGGCTGTGTTTATATACATCATATGCAGACAATAAGAATGATTTAGATTCTTCAGAATCTGACACCCTCTTCTGGACTGTCTGAAGATAGCTACAGCATACTTAAATATAATAAATAAATAAATCTTTAAAAAGAAAAGGAAAAGTAAAAAAGAAAGAACAGGCCTGCCATATGCATGTTCATAGAGGAAAATGGAAGAGACCCCAATCTAACCTCAGCAGGGTGCTTCCTTCTGGATGGTAGCTCACAGTTTCATCCCAGCAAGACAGGCAAATCACTGAGTTCAAGGACAGTAAGGTTCAGGACAGCCAAGGTTAGGAAGGAAAAGGGTCTATGTTGAGAATACAAACCGACAAAAATAAAACTAGGAAAAAGAAGTGACAGTGTAACTTGGGGTAGGGTACCAAAAAGAGAAAGCTTTCTGTTACCACTTACAAACAGCAGTAGACTTGCAGCCTTCTGCCCAGGTCCCTGCCTTCCTTTCTAGGAATTCTAAGGATGCCAGGGGGTGGGGCAATCCAGATTAACTTTTTAATAACAAAGACTTGGTCTTTGATGTCTAGAGGAAGCCCTTCTCAGTGCCTTTAACTACCACTGAACTTTCAGGGCTGTGACTCAACTGTAACAAGGAACAGGGCTAAGAACCTGCAGCCTTTGAAAACAACTATTTTTTTAAAGAGGGGGACACAAATCAGCAGTAGAACCCCTCAGGTTCAGCCATAATACTTGTTAGGGAAACAGCCTCAATGTCCGGAGCTGAGGTCTCATGGGTGAACTGCTTCAAGCTCTGAGTATCATTGAAAGAAAGAAGAGTTATCATGTGGTTGCTTAATTTATTTATTTTATTATTTCTATTTTTTGTTTTCTTTTGTTTTGTTTTAGAAAAGGCCTCAATCTGTAGCTATGGCTGACCTAGGACAGACTACATGTGTTAATTAGGGTTTCACAGCTGAGAAACAGACCATACCTATGTAAGACTTAGAAAACCCAACAGTCAGTGGTGGCTTGAGCTCTTAATGAGAGCACTCTGGAGGCAGAAGCAGTCAGTTTCTGACTTCGAGGCCAGCCTGGTTAAAGACAGGGATAGGCAGGGCTAGGCAAGGCAGGGCTGGGCTAGGCTAGGCAAGGCAAGGGGCTAGGCTAGGCTACGCAAGGGGCTAGGCAAGACAGACAGACAGAGAGAAAGACAGACAAGGATGGAAGGCCTGCCTGGTTTTTCTTTCTTCTTTATCCCTTTTAAAAAATGTTTATTTATTTATTTATTTATTTATTTATGTATTTATTAGATATAAGTACACTGTAGCTGTCTTCAGACACTCCAGAAGAGTGTGTCAGATTCTGGAGAATCTAAATCCCTCTTATGGTCTGCAAATGATGTACAAAAACACAGCCTCACATATACTTCTAAAAATTTAAAGATGGGTGGGGCCACTGAAAGGGCTCAACAATTAACAGCATTGTCTCCTCTTCCAGAGAACCTGGGATCAACTACCAGCAACTATAAGGTAGCCCATCTCCAGTTCCCGGGGATCAGACAGACAGACAGACAGACAGACAGACAGAGATAAGGATGGCAGGCCTGCCTGGTCTTTCTTTCTTACTTATCCTTTTTAAATCATGTTTATTTCTTTATTTATGTATTTATTAGATATAAGTACATTGTAGCTGTCTTCAGACACTCCAGAAGAGTGTGTCAGATTCTGGAGAATCTAAATCCCTCTTATGGTCTGCATATGATGTACAAAAACACAGCCTCACATATACTTCTAAAAATTTAAATTGGGTGGGGCCACTGTAAGGGCTCAACAATTAACAGCATTGTCTCCTCTTCCAGAGAACCTGGGATCAAGTACCAGCAAAAATATGGTGGCCCATCTCCAGTTTCAGGGGATCAGACAGACAGACAGACAAACAGACAAGAATGGCAGGCCTGCCTGGTTTTTCTTTCTTTCTTATCCTTTTTAAAACATGTTTATTTATTTATTTATGTATTTATTAGATATAAGTACACTGTAGCTGTCTTCAGACACTCCAGAAGAGGGATCAGATTCTGGAGAATGTAAATCCCTCTTATGGTCTGCATATGATGTACATAAACACAGCCTCACAAATACTTCTAAAAATTTAAAGTGGGTGGTGCCACTGAAAGGGATCAAAAATTTACAGCCTTGTCTCCTCTTGCAGAGAATCTGGGATCAACTACCAGCAACTATATGGTGGCCCACTCCAGTTCCAGGGTATCAGACAGACAGACAGACAGACAGACAGACAGAGATAAGGATGGCAGGCCTTCCTGGTCTTTCTTTTTTTCTTATCCTTTTTAATAATGCTTATTTATTTATTTATTTATGTATTTATTAGATATAAGTACACTGTAGCTGTCTTCAGACACTCCAGAAGAGAGTGTCAGATTCTGGAGAATCTAAATCCCTCTTATTGTCTGCATATGATGTACATAAACACAGCCTCACATTTACTTCTAAAAATTAAAGATGGGTGTTGCCACTGAACGGCTCAAAAATTAACAGCATTGTCTCCACTTCCAGAGAACCTGAGATCAACTACCAGCAACTATATGGTGGCCCATCTCCAGTTCCAGGGGATCAGACAGAGAGACAGACATACAGACAGATAGAGATAAGGATGGCAGGCCTGCTTCGTCTTTCTTTCTTTCTTATCCTTTTTAAGAAATGTTTATTTATTTATTTATGTATTTATTAGATATAAGTACACTGTAGCTGTCTTCAGACATCAGGAAGAAGGTGTCAGATTCTGGAGAATCTAAATCCCTCTTATGGTCTGAATATGATGTACATAAACACAGACTCACATTTACTTCCAAAAATTAAAGATGTGTGGGGCCACTGTATGGGCTCAACCATTAACAGCATTGTCTTCTCTTCCAGAGAACCTGGGATCAACTACCAGCAACTATATGGTGGCCCATCTCCAGTTCCAGAGGATCAGACAGAGAGACAGACAGACAGACATATAGAGATAACGATGGCAGTCCTGCCTGGTCTTTCTTTCTTATCCTTTTTAAGAAATGTTTATTTACTTATTTATGTATTTATTAGATAAAAGTACACTGTAGCTATCTTCAGACACTCCAGAAGAGGGTGTCAGATTCTGGAGAATCTAAATCCCTCTTATGGTCTGCATATGATGTACATAAACACAGCCTCACATATACTTCTAAAAATTTACAGATGGGTGGAGCCACTGAAAGGGCTCAACAATTAACCGCATTGTCTCCTCTTCCAGAGAACCTGGGTTCAACTTCCAGCACCTATATGGTGGCCCATCTCCAGTTCCAGGGTATAGACAGATAGACAGACAGACAGACAGAGAGACAGAGATAAGGAAGGCAGGCCTCCCTGGTCTTTCTTTCTTTCTTATCCTTTTTAAAAAATGTTTATTTATATATTTATTTATTTATTTATTTATTTATTTATTTATTTATTTATTAGATATAAGTACACTGTGTCTGTCTTCAGACACTCCAGAAGATGGTGTCAGATTCTGGAGAATCTAAATCCCTCTTATGGTCTGTATATGATGTACATAAACAAAGCCTCACATATACTTCAAAAATTTAAAGATGTATGGGGTCACTAAAGGGCTCAACAATTAACAGCATTATCTCCTCTTCCAGACAACCTGGGATCAACTACCAGCAACTATATGGTGGCTCATCTCCAGTTCTAAGGTATCAGACAGAAAGACAGACAGACAGACAGACAAGGGTGGCAGGCCTGCCTGGTTTTTTTCTTTCTCATCCTTTTAAAAAATGTTTATTTATTTATTTATGTATTTATTAAATATAAGTACACTTTAGCGGTCTTCAGACACTCCAGGAGAGGGTGTCAGATTCTGGATAATCTAAATCCCTCTTATGGTGTGCATATGATGTACATAAACACAGACTCAATTTACTTCCAAAAATTTAAAGATGTGTGGGGCCACTGAAAGGGCTCAACCATTAACAGCATTGTCTCCTCTTCCACAGAACCTGGGATCAACTACCAGCAACTATATTGTGTCCCATCTCCAGTTCCAGTGGATCAGAAAGACAGACAGACAGACAGACAGAGATAAGGATGCCAGGCCTGCCTGGTCTTTCTTTATTTCTTATCCTTTAAAAAAAATGTTTATTTATTTATTTATTTATTTATTTATTTATTTATTTATTTATGTATTTATTAGATATAAGTACACTGTAGCTGCCTTCAGACACTCCAGAAGAGGGTTTCAGATTCTGGAGAATCTAAATTCCTCTTATGGTCTGCATATGATGTACATAAACACAGCCTCACATATACTTCTAAAAATTTAAAGATTAGTGGGACCACTGAAAGGGCTCAACAATTACCATCACTGTCTCCACTTCCAGAGAACCTGGTATCAACTATCAGCAACTATATAGTGGCCCACCTCCAGTTCCAGGGGATCAGACAGACTGTCAGACAGACAGACAGAGATAAGGATGGCAGGCTTGATTTGTCTTTCTTTCTTTCTTATCCTTTTGAAAAAATGTTTGCTTATTTATTTATTTATGAATTTATTAGATATAAGTACACTGTAGCTGTCTTCAGACACTCCAGAAGACGGTGTCAGATTCTGGAGAATCTAAATCCCTCTTTTGGCCTGCATATTATGTACATAAACACAGACTCACGTATACTTCTAAAAATTTAAAGATGTGTGGGGCCACTGAGAAGAATGGGAGGGTAGGGAAGTGGGGGGAGGTATGGGGGACTTTTGGGATAGCATTGGAAATGTAATTGAGGAAAATATGTAATAAAAAAAAACAGTGAAAAACATAACAAAACAATTAACAGCATTGTCTCCTCTTCTAGAGAATCTGGGATCAACTACCAGCAACTATATGGTGGCCCTTCTCCAGTTCCAGGGTATCAGACAGACAGACAGACAGACAGACAGACAGACAGACAGAGATAAGGATGGCAGGCCTGCCTGGTCTTTCTTTCTTTCTTATCCTTTTTAAAAAAATGTTTATTTATATTTATTTATTTATTTATTTATTTATTTATTTATTTATTTATTAGATATAAGTTCACTGTAGCTATCTTTAGACACTCCAGAAGAGGGTGTCAGATTCTGGAGAATCTAAATCCCTCTTACGATCTGCATATGATGTATATAAACACAGCCTCACATTTTCTTCTAAAAATTTAAAGATGGGTGTGGCTTGGAATAAGATGAGTAACCCTGAAAAAGTCAAAAAATGAAAAATCACACTGTAGGATTTGGAATATGGTGAGAAACCCTGAAAAAGTCGAAAAATGAGAAAAGCATGCAGGAGTACCTGGAATATGGTGAGAAACACTGAAAAAGTCTTAAATGAGAATATCACACTCTAGGACTTGGAATATGGTGAGAAACCCTGAAAATGTCGAAAAATGAGAAAATCATGCAGTAGGACCCAGAATATGGAGAGAAACCCTGAAAAAAAAAGTCAAAAAATAAGAAAATCACGCAGTAGGACCTGGAAGCTGGTGAGAAACCCTGAAAAAGTCGAAAAATGAGAAAATCAATCTGTAGGATCTGGAATATGGTGAGAAACCCTGAAAAAGTCGAAAAATGAGAAAATCACACTGTAGGACTTGGAATATGGTGAGAAACACTGAAAAAGTCGAAAAATGAGAAAATCACGCAGTAGGACCTGGGATTTGGTGAGAAACACTGAAAAAGTCTTAAAATAGAAAATCACACTGTAGTACATGGAATATGGTGAAAAATACTGAAAAAGTCTTAAAATGAGAAAATCACACCTTAGGACCTGGAATATGGTGAGAAACCCTGAAAAGGTCAAAAAATGAGAAAAATCACACTGTAGTACATGGAATATGGGTAGAAACTCTGAAAAAGTCGCAAATTATAAAATGACAGTGTAGGGCCTGGAATATGTTGAGAAAACCTGAAATATTCGAAAAATGAGAAAATGACAATGTAGAACCTGGAATACCGTAAGAAACCCTGAAAAAGTTAAAAAATGAGAAAATCACACTCTAGGACTGGAATATGGTGAGAAACCCTGAAACATCGAAAAATGAGAAAATCATGTAGTAGGACCCAGAATATGGTGAGAAATCCTGAAAAAAGTCGAAAAATGAGAAAATCACGCAGTAGGACCTGGAAGCTGGTGAGAAACCCTGAAAAAGTCGAAAAATGAGAAAATCAAACTGTAGGACCTGGAATATGTTGAGAAACCCTGAAAAATACGAAAAAGGCAAAAATCACACTCTAGGACTTGGAATATGATGAGAAACCGTGAAAAAGTCAAAAAATGAAAAAATCACACTGTAGTACCTGGAATATGGTGAGAAACACTAAAAAAGTATTAAAATGAGAAAATCACCCAGTAGGACCTGGAATGTGGTGAGAAACCCTGAAACAGTCGAAATATAAGAAAATCAAACTTGTAGTACATGCAATATGGCGACAAACACTGAAAAAGTCGAAAAATGAGAATATCACACTCTAGGATTTGGAATATGATGAGAAACTCTGAAAAATTCAAAAAATGAGAAAATCACACTGTAGGACTTGGAATATGGTGAGAAACCCTCAAAAAGTCGAAAAATGAGAAAATCATGCACTAGGACCCAGAATATGATGAGAAACACAGAAAAAGTCTTAAAATGAGAAAATCACACTGTAGGAGATGGAATATGGTAAGAAACCCTGAAAATGTCGAAAAATAAGAAAATGACACTGTAGGAGCTGGAATATGGTGAGAAGTCATGAAAAAGTCAAAAAAAAAAAAAAAGAAATACACACTTGTAGGACTTGCAATATGGTGAGAGACCCTGAAAAAGTCTTAAAATGAGAAAATCACACTGTAGGACTTGGGATATGGTGAGAAACCCTGAAAAAGTCGAAAAATTAGAAAATCAAACTGTAGTACCTGGTATATGGTGAGAAACACTAAAAAAGTATTAAAATGAGAAAATCACACAGTAGGACCTGGAATATGGTGAGAAACCCTGAAACAGTTCAAAAATAAGAAAATAAAACTTGTAGTACATGCAATATGGTGAGAAACACTGAAAAAGTCGAAAAATGAGAATATCACACTCTAGGACTTGGAATATGATGAGAAACCCAGAAAAAGTCTAAAAATGAGAAAATCACACTGTAGGACTTGGAATATGGTGAGAAACCCTGAAAAAGTCGAAAAATGAGAAAATCACACTGTAGTACCTAGAATATGGTGAGAAACACTGAAAAAGTCTAAAAATAAGATAAAACTTGTAGTACCTGAAATATGATGAGAAACCCTGAAAAAGTCAAAAAATTAGAAAATCAAATTGTACGAACTGGAATATGCTGAGAATCTCTGAAAAATTCGAAAAATGCGAAAATCACACTCTAGGACTTGGAATACGATGAGAAACCCTGAAAAAGTCAAAAAATGAGAAAATCACACTGTAGTACCTGGAATATGGTGAGAAACACTGAAAAAGTCTAAAAATAAGATAAAACTTGTAGTACCTGAAATATGGTGAGAAACCATAAAAAAGTCGAAAAATGAGAAAATCACACTGTAGGACTTCGAATATGATGAGAAACCGTGAAAAAGTAAAAAAATGAGAAAAATACACTGTAGGAGCTGGAATATGGAGAGAAACCCTGAAAAGGTTAAAAAATTAGAATATCACAATTGTAGGATCTCCAATATGGTGAGAAACCCTGAAAAAGTCGAAAAATGAGAAAACCACACTGTAGGACCTGGAATATGGTGAGAAACACTGAAAAATTCAAAAAATGAGAAAATCACACAGTAGGACCTAAATATGGTGAGAAGCCGTGAAACAGTCGAAATATAAGAAAATCAAACTTGAAGTACCTGCAATATGGTGAGAAACCCTGAAAAAGGCGAAAAATGAAAAAATCACACTGTAGGATTTGGAATATGATGAGAAACCATGAAAAAGTCAAAAATGAGAAAAATATACTGTAGGAGTTGGAATGTGGTGAGAAAAACTGAAAAAGTCGAAGAATAAGAAAATCACACAAGTAGGACCTCCAATATGGTGAGAAACCCTGAAAAAGTCGAAAAATGAGAAAATTACAGACTAGGACATGGAATATGGTAAGAAACCCTTTAAAAGTCGGAAAAAGAGAAAATCACACTGTAGGATTTGGAATATGATGAGAAAACCTGAAAAAGTCAAAAAATGAGAAAATCACACTGTAGTACCTGGAATATTGTGAGAAAACACTGAAAAAGTCTAAAAATGAGAAAATCACACAGTAGGACTTGGAATATGGTGAGAAACCCTGAAACAGTCGAAAAATAAGAAAATCAAACTTGTAGTACCTGCAATATGGTGAGAAAACCTGAAAAAGTCGACAAATGAGAAAATCATACTGTAGGACCTGCAATAGGGTGAGAAATTCTGAAAAAGTCCAAAAATGAGAAAATCACACTGTAGGACTTCGAATATGGTGAGAAACTCTGAAAAAGTCAAAAAATGAGAAAATCACCCTGTAGGACTTGGAATATGGTGAGAAACCCTGAAAAAGTCTTAAAATGAGAAAATCACACTGTAGGACTTGGAATATGATGAGAAACCCTGAAAAATTCAAAAAATGAGAAAATCACACTGTAGGACCTGGAATATGGTGAGAAACCCTGAAACAGTCCAAAAATAAGAAAATAAAACTTGTAGTACATGCAATATGGTGACAAACACTGAAAAAGTCGAAAAATGAGAATATCACACTGTAGGACCTGGAATATGGTGAGAAACCCTGAAACAGTCCAAAAATAAGAAAATAAAACTTGTAGTACATGCAATATGGTGAGAAACACTGAAAAAGTCGAAAAATGAGAATATCACACTGTAGGACTTGGAATATGGTGAGAAACCCTGAAAAAGACGAAAAATGAGAAAATCACACTGTAGTACATGGAATATGGTGAGAAACACTGAAAAAGTCTAAAAATAAGATAAAACTTGTAGTACCTGAAATATGGTGAGAAACCCTGAAAAAGTAAAAAAATTAGAAAATCAAATTGTAGGAACTGGAATATGCTGAGAATCACTGAAAATTTCGAAAAATGCGAAAATCACACTCTAGGACTTGGAATACGATGAGAAACCCTGAAAAAGTCAAAAAATGAGAAAATCACACTGTAGTACCTGGAGTATGGTGAGAAACACTGAAAAATTCTAAAAATAAGATAAAACTTGTAGTACCTGAAATATGGTGAGAAACCCTGAAAAAGTCGAAAAATGAGAAAATCACACTGTAGAACTTCGAATATGATGAGAAACCGTGAAAAAGTAAAAAAATAAGAAAAATACACTGTAGGAACTGGAATATGGAGAGAAACCCTGAAAAGGTTAAAAAATTAGAAAATCACAATTGTAGGACCTCCAATATGGTGAGAAACCCTGAAAAAGTCGAAAAATGAGAAAAACACACTGTAGGACCTGGAATATGGTGAGAAACACTGAAAAATTCAAAAATGAGAAAATCACACAGTAGGACCTGAAATATGGAGAGAAACCGTGAAACAGTCGAAATATAAGAAAATCAAACTTGAAGTACCTGCAATATGGTGAGAAAACCTGAAAAAGTCGAAAAATGAAAAAATCACACTGTAGGATTTGGAATATGATGAGAAACCATGAAAAAGTCAAAAATGAGAAAAATATACTGTAGGAGTTGGAATGTGGTGAGAAAACCTGAAAAAGTCGAAGAATAAGAAAATCACACAAGTAGGACCTCCAATATGGTGAGAAACCCTGAAAAAGTCGAAAAATGAGACAATTACAGACTAGGACATGGAATATGGTAAGAAACCCTTTAAAAGTCGGAAAAAGAGAAAATCACACTGTAGGATTTGGAATATGATGAGAAAACCTGAAAAAGTCAAAAAATGAGAAAATTACACTGTAGTACCTGGAATATTGTGAGAAAACACTGAAAAAGTCTAAAAATGAGAAAATCACACAGTAGGACTTGG